>NC_057807.1:208362099-208578267 GCF_018294505.1 Triticum aestivum | reverse complement strand
AGTGTTTTCGGGGTGGGCGGGGCGGCGCACCGCTGATCGCGGGCGGCTAGGGGCGGCTGTTTGGCCTGTGGTGGCTGGCGGCCCAGGGGGGTGGAAGTTGAAGATGAACTACATGCCCTTGATTTCATATCCAACGGCTGCAAAATCGGCTAACCAGAGATGAAAAGTCAGTCGACTGACGTGCAGCCTGACCTCTAGTGCGTTCAGTTTCGACAATAAAATTCAGTTTCGACAGCAAAATTTAGTTTTGACAGTTAAGTTCAGTTTCAACAGTTAAATTCAGTTTTGACAGTTAAGTTGAGAGATGAGTGGCTGATGTATTTTACATCTAGCACTTTGTGGTTATGTATTTTACGTCATCTATTGGAGATGCTTTTAGAATTCCACTCAGGTTAACGTTGTCTCTCTTGTCCTGCTTTAGCCTCAGCGTCGTACAACGTTGTCTCTCGAGCTGCTCCAACGACGAAACCCTCCATCACAGCGGAGCAGTACCTCAGGCTCCATCTCCACATGCCTAAGGTCTTCTTCCCCTCCTCCGACAGCCAAGTCAGCCGGAGCATCCTTACCGGCCAACCCAATCACGCTGAGCTCGACATGGCATCGCCAAAGAGGTTGTCCACTTGTTGCATCTCTATTTTACTCTACATGTTATATATATTGTCCACTGAGCACACGTAGTAACGTGAAATACGATTATTTTATCCTACTATATGACAAGCAGTGAGGTACCAGGAAACTTAGCTATCCGTGATGGACTCTCTTGAACACCATCATTATTTATCTCTGCGTTTTTGAGTTGTGCAATTGTCGATGGGCTGGGAGTTGAGCCAGTAGGGCAGTGGCCTGGGTCCAAAGTAATAGAAGTAGCACAAAAATATTTATTTAGTGTAGGCTTTTCCTTGGTCAAGCCTACCTACTAGAATCGCCAGTGGTTGAAATGAAAAGTGAACGAAAAACATTGGAATTGGAAAGTTTCCTATGGTACTACTTTTCATGAATTTGGTGCAAAGGAATGGAGCAAAGGAAAACTGTAGGATTTGTTCATTTAGTGTCTCCTTGAAAGAAAAACCGTAGGAATTTTACTTTCCACTTGTCCTCCTTTTCAAATTCCTATTCATGAAGCACAAGACTAAGAGATAGTAGCATAATAGAATTATAACCATACATTTTCTTATGGTTTGACTTAATCTCACGATGCTTCTTTGCATGCTGTGATCTTCCAATTCTTGTGAATCAAACACCCAGATTGGCAGAAATCCTGTGTTTTTAAATTCTCTGTTTTGCATGTGCAGTCCTATCCTATTCATGTCTATTTCATATCCCTGCATTGTTAGAATCCTCGAATTCAAACAAGCCCTTACACAATTACTTCTGTTACAGATATGTGTCAAAGAAAACCTTGTGTGGTTTATCCTTCTCTTGCGGCGCTGTGTTCCACCCCAGCTTGCTTCTCCAACAACGGAAGGGTTCACCACAGCAGGGATCCGCTCTCCAGACTGTCTTTCGCTGGCTTAGATCTTCTTCCCGCCGTCGACAGCCACGACAACTGCGTTACCATCATCAACTGAGCAGATGACCTTGAGGACTACACGGGTCCGCAAGAGAGGTCGCACTCTTACATGTCTGCTTACGTTATGCATCGCTTAATATGATGACATGTTACTTCATCATGGTGTTCACCTATTAGACTCCGAGTCAGGTCCAAACTAATGTTGAAACTTGAGTTTTTAAATGGTTGTGGGGTACATATTGGGGCAGCAATCAGTACTATCTGTCTACTATCTTCTTAATCTCGGGTGTCTACTATGATTTCATGTTGGGTGCAAACAAATATTAAAGGAGCCATTATCTGTATTTTTTAACTAAAGCTATTATCTAGCTGCTATCATTGGTTTTGGGTCTATCCACAGTTTGCTACCATCACTCTGGATTTGTGCATGCACTCCTTACATAATCTCACTATGTTTTATTCCTATGCATGTCAGTTATTGCACACAATGGAATTAAACATGTAGAGCAAAAGAGACGAGCCTTGCGTGGCAATAAAATTTCATGTAGACGTCGCTCCATGGTGGGCGCAAAGGCAGCCCCCCCTCCACCCATTTCAGATCGTAATCAAGAGGAATATTACTGTTCTGGGGGGATTTAGAAGGAGAAGACCACTCCTATTTACCCTATGAGATCTTCGCTCTAACTTGGCATGCTGATGTTGGTAATATCATGCATATGGTGCCTTGCATTGCTTACTGTATACATCAAAGAAGTCATCTGCTTAGTTTAGACAAGCTTTGTGTCAATGCCATCTGTTTAGTTTCTTTATCGTATATGTTAATCATGCAATGCCATCTTGTTTAGCCAGGCATCATATATGTGAATTTTGCAATGCCACCCTGGTTAGCCAGTCATCTTATATGTGAATTACATCATGCCATTATTTTTTATTACGTGTTAAATTTGTCAACAATTTTAGGACATTAAATTACTCTTCCTGTGCATCAGCCATTCGGCACGGTCATGAAAAAATCTGGAGTGGAAACAAGGTCTTCAGAGCAGACAATGCTATCTGACGAAGCGCATGTCTTGCTAGTTACAGATAGCTCTCAGAGGAGGATTCAGAGACAGATGACCAGTCCTATCCCCCCCGAGGTGCATGCTCTAACTTGGCAGGGTTATGTTTCTCATATTGTGCGTATTGTATCTTGCATTGCTATGGCATTTACTTAGTTTAGACATGCTTTGTGTGAATGCCACCTGTTTAGTGTCTAATTACCATATATGTGAATTATGCAATGCCATCTTGTTGCAGGACATTATATATGTGTATTATGCAATGTTATCTTGTTGCAAGGCATTATATACGTCAATTATGCAATGCCATGCTGTTTAGCCAAGCGTCATATATGTGAATTATATCATGCTGTCCATTTTTTGTATTTCTCATTGCTTTTGTCGACAATGTTTGTATATTAAACTGCTCTTCCTGTGCATCAGCCATTTGAATTGGTGATGGAGAAATCTGGCGTGAAAAAGGTCTTCAGAGCAGACAATGCTACCTGCTGAAGCAGATATCTTGCTGGTTACAGATAGCTCTTCAGAGGAGGATTCAGAGGCAGATGATTAGTCCTATTGTCCCCCTGAGGTGTATGCTCAAACTTGGCAGGGTTATATTACTCATATCATGCATATGTTATACTGCAATGCTCAGTTTTTACATCATATGCACAATATTGAATGGCATCTCCTTAGTTGACACATCATATATGCGATTGCCCTCTGCTCACTTCCTTAGTATATAAATCATATATTTGAATTATATCATGCCATGATGTTTACATAGAGCATGTATCTGAATTATGGCATGCCAACCCATTTTCTAAAGACAGTTATATCATCTCATCCTGTTTACATAGTCATCATATTTTGAATTATGTCATTCTATCCATGAATTATATCATGCCATCATGTTTCCATCAATGACATGTTTGTGATTTATGGCATGCCAACCACTTTAATAGACACATCGTATAGTTATATCATGTCATCCTGTTTACATAGTCATCATATTTTGAAGTATGTCATTCTATCCTGTTTAGTTAGCCATCATACATGTGAAATTGTGTCATGCTATCCTGTTTAATTAGCCATCATATATGTGAGATTGTGTCATGCTATCCTGTTTAATTAGCCATCATATATGTGAAATTATGTCCTGCTATTCTGTTTGGTTAGACAACATAAATGTGAATTATTTCATGCCCCGTTTTCTTCCGTACTATCCATTGCACCTGTCTATCTTACAATGTCTGTACATTCAATTACTTTTCTTGTTTATCAGCCATTTCAATTGGAGGGAGTGATGGCAGTATCTGTGGGAGTAAAAACATGGTCTTCAAAAAAGATCGTGCTACCTGTCGATGCAGATAGAACCATGGTTGTACTTGCCCAAGAACCAGCCCCACCACACATAACCCAGACTCATGCAGATTGTATCCCTACCCAGTTGGACAGAGAACCAGCTACACCACTTCTAACCCCAACCCCAGCAGCTAGTAACCTAGTTCTCATTGACACAACACAGTCTCCACCACAGAGCACCCAAACACGAGCAGTTAGTAAGGCAACTGCAGTGCCCAAAGCACGAGGAGCACCACTCCGAACCCCAAGTCAACACTTAAAGCAGCAGAAGAATTGTTCTCAGGTTAGGTTCCGAAGCTATGGTTCATACTACTTTGCTCTTGCATCATTGTATTTACTCATACTAACTAATTTCAAATTTGAAGGATGCAATTGAAACTCCAATGGCGCAATAGGTATGTTTTAAACCTGTTTCTTTAATGTGTTTGCTGTTGTAACTTGCTCTATGTTGATTTCAGTTTCAATTGAATAAATAGTTATGTTCTCGTGCCATGCACATTACAAGTGTTGTTATTGCTGTGTAGTTTCCCAAACTTATATTCTGTCTGTGCTGCTTTGTCTTACATAGATATGATTCGAACTGTATCTATCTTGATTTGGCAACTTAAACTAGAATGATATAGACCATACAGTGACCATACTACATAGATATATGTTTGTTTCATGATGTTATCCTGTCCACCTTACTACTGAACTGGTTTACCAAAATGAGTTTCATATACTACATTGTAAACCTGTGATGGGTTTGTTTGTTTCTCTTTTAGAATGCGGATAAAATATTGGAGAAGAGTACCCTGTTATGAAATGGTAAAGGAAGTAATGCAGATAAGGTTCAAGATAGTGAGACATCCCTGTTGGTCTCCAAGAAAGCTGATAAAAACTATATTGAAGACAATGAGACAACCCCAAAGTCCTGTCTTGATGTAGTGTTCGAGTTACTGGATACTACTGCTGGCACTAGCTCTTCGAACTCGCTGCCTGAATCAGTTCGGCTTCTTGAGTCTCAACTTCAATTTGAGAGACATCGATCAAATGTTATGCGACAGGAAACCGAAGGACTGAGGAAGTCCCTATAGAATTCAGATGCATACTTTCTAGTGCAACAGCAAGTGCTGGAGGATTTAAGCGCCAAACAAGAGAAAGTTAATAAGCTTGCTAAGCATCTTGCTAGCATTATGGGTACCCAGGATATTGTTTCTTGAGCTCCTCTGAAGTGGTTTCAGTTCTGGACTTGTTTTGCTGCGGTGTTTATATGCTGCTTTGTTCCCTATATTTGCACTGGTGGCGAACTTTGATGCCCAGTGGATGTAATATGTGTAATAGCTGTGATAGCCTAGTGCAAGTTGCTTGCTTATTTATTTCCTTATTGTCTTGTTTATTTGTTTGCTTGTAGTCAGTGCAGTTCTTTTTCCGCAGTTTGCTAGTGGCCGCAATAACCTATTTTTTAAAACTAGGCCACAATAACCATGGGCTACATATTCACTGTAGTTACCATGGGCCTCCTACGAGCCATAGAAACAATGGGCCTTCTAAGGGCCATTGAAACAATGGGCCTTCTATGGGGCGTAGAAACAATGGGCCTTATACGGGCTGTAGAAACAGCCGTATCATCAATGGGCCTTCTATGGGCTGTATGATCGGTTGGCCAAATGGGCCAATAACAGACCACATTTTGGCCGTAAACGGGCTAGAGTTGGAATCGTCCGTTCATGGGCCGACCATAACGGGCCATCGTTAATCGGCCATATTTGATGATGCTATGAAAACGACCCAACGTATTAACGGGCCACAAACGGGCCGACTCTAACCACGGGCTGAATTTGGCCCAGAATCGGAAAATGACAGTAACGGGCCGGAAGTAAACGAATGTTGGAAATGAGCCCAAGAATAAATGGGCCTTTAGAAGGCCGAAAGATAACATGGGCTGGAAACAGCCCAACGGAATAATGGGTCGTTAATGGGTACAAAGTGATACACTGTTCATTACGGGCAAGTTGCACCACGTGTCGTTAATGGGTATAAAGTGATACACTATTCATTACCGACCAGTTTCACCATGGACCGTTAATGGGCCAAGAGTTACAAAGGGCCTCATATGGGCCGAAAGACGTCATGGGCCATACATGGGCCAGAAGTTAAAATCGGATGGAATTATATTGGACGGCCCAGATGACACTACTAGGCCTAATTCGGATAGGTTGTAACGGGCCCTGGTTAGTGGACTGTAAATGGCCTATATGCGAATAGGCCGTTAACATGCTTTCCGTGGGCCGGCCCGCCACCTTTTGACCAAGTCAAATGGGTCGGCCTTTTCATAGGAATGGGCCTCTGTTGGTCCGTGCCACACGTCGACGTATCATAGGCTCCTTCGGTCCAATGAGTGGATGACATCTGTCCCAACGGTGAGCCGACACGTGTTTCCTCCAGCCAATGATGATTTTACACGTGGAAAATCCCCATTAGTCGGGGTTGTTAACGGGTTATCGGATCCAAAACCGGACCCGATAGCTTAACGACATTCCCTTATGGTGGATGCCACGTGCTGGTCACCCTTGACGAAAGCACTTCTATGACGCGCGATTTATCGTCATGGAAGTGCACACTTCCATGATGATAATTATGGTAATGTCATGGAACACTTCTACGACAGCACATGTATGACTATCTTGATTCTGTCATAAAATCCTCATGGATGTACATGCATGATAGAACACGTGACCTACTGTGACAAACGCGTATCATCACAGAAGTGTATTTTTTTGTAGTGCTATCTGGTCGAGACTGAACGGTAAGATCAATGTTAACAGAACTAGGTCTACAGTGCACAGAGAGTACGGTGCTACAGTACTCCACGGAACATCAACCATATGAAGCACGAATCAGTGTTAGGCAGGGTGTATGAAGGGTGCACGGGGTGGGAGCAAAAGTTCCCTTCTCAATCCACTTTTGGGTGTTTGGCAGATTGCTTGAAGTGTGCATGAGTCCACACTAGTAGGTTAACACAAATACACTAGGAGCATGCATGAAGAGGGGTGCTGAGATAAGCATGCACGAAGAGGGAACAACCACATTGAGATTAGAATGCAACCAAACACACCCACACGCTTTGCGCTACAGTGACTGATCTGCATCGTCTGAGTTTGATCAAACGGTCATGTCGCGCCGAGACATGGACATGCCCATGCAGAGGATGCCTAAACACCACCGAAGTCCCTCTACTTCTCGAGGCGCACGACGTTTGTGATGCAGGGTGCAACCACCCGCAGAGACCGCTCCCGTTCGACGGGAGCTAGCTCGTCAAAGACGGTGTCCAATGGCACAAATGGATTCCGATGATGAAGTCCTGAGATGATTTGCCCGGCAACGACGACGGTAGCCCACAACCCCTCCTTGTCTAGCTCCGCCCCCACCGTCGCACGGAGATGGCTCAGCTCCTCGGATATATAGGTGAAGAAGGAGACTAGGTCAGGAAGCCGCAGCTCGTTGAAGTCGATGGGGTGGTCGAATGGGTTTAGCCTGACGACCGGCATGGTGGCGCTAGCACGACGGTAGGCATCGTGCAGCCGCAACACATGCGTGGCAACATGTCCACCAAGTATCTGAGGCGATCATGGACCTCGTCACGATCGGCCCGCTCGCACCCCAGCCGGCTCGCCTGACGGCCTATCGTATCTCCCGCTTTCTGCAGTAATGCTGCCGATGCCTCGAGCATCTTTGTGGTGGATGCCTACCGTTTTTCTAGCTCCGTGAACTCCCGTACATAAAGGAGGAGCATGGCACTCCTCTCCACCTTGAGCTCATAGAGATCCACGTCCTGGGCCCTAAGCTCTGCATCCTTGGCCTGGAGCTCATGTGTCAATCGCCTCACCTTAGACTCTGTGATCTGCTGCGCCGCCATGGCACCAGGTAGAAGCAATGGGGAGAGGAAGCAAAGGGGCGGGGGAAACGGCTGAAAGGCAATGCAATCTACGGGAAGGAAGAGGGAGACAGCCTAGGAGCGGGTTGAATCTTTTGGTTTTCACCATGGGAAAACACCAGTCGATGACTTTTCACATCAGGGAGCAGTGGGTTTTACACATGCAGTCATCATGACTAATTGCTGCCGCACCTGCTCCCGTCAATCAAAAAAAATCTTGCCGCACCTTCTCCCATTAACCAAAAAATTAATAATCATGCCGCGCCGTCCGCACCCAAAGACCATAGCAACTCCGCGGTGGATATTTAAATTTACCTGCCGGCAAGGAGATAAAAAAGGGGTGAAGAAACAAATGTGGCAGTGGCCTAGCTAATCGGTCGCACTAGCCCAACTAGCTAGCCACCGTGCTTCACTAATGTACTGATGTCTACTACACAACCTTCTTCTTGTAGACGTTGTTGGGCCTGCAAGTGCACAGGTTTGTAGGACAGTAGAAAATTTCCCTCAAGTGGATGACCTAAGGTTTATCAATCCGTAGGAGGCGTAGGATGAAGATGGTCTCTCTCAAACAACCCTGCAACCAAATAACAAAGTGTCTCTTGTGTCCCCAACACACCCAATACAATGGTAACTTGTATAGGTGCACTAGTTCGGCGAAGAGATGGTGATACAAGTGCAATATGGATAGTAGATAAAGGTATTTGTAATCTGAAAATACAAAAACAGCAAGGTAACTAATGATAAAAGTGAGCCTAAACGATATTGCAATGATAGGAAACAAGGCATAGGGTTCATACTTTCACTAGTGCAAGTTCTCTCAACAATAATAACATAGATAGATCATATAACAATCCCTCAACATGCAACAAAGAGTCACTCCAAAGCCACTAATAGAGGAGAACAAACATACAGATTATGGTAGGGTACGAAACCACCTCAAAGTTATTCTTTCGGATCGATCTATAAAAGAGTTCGTACTAGAATAACACCTTAAGACACAAATCAACCAAAACCCTAATGTCACCTAGATACTCCATTGTCACCTCAAGTATCCATGGGCATGATTATACGATAAGCGTCACACAATCTCAAATTCATCCAACCAACACAAAGTACTTCAAAGAGTGCCCCAAAGTTTCTACCGGAGAGTCAAGAAAATGTGTGCCAACCCCTATGCATAGGTTCATGGGCGGAACCCGCAAGTTGGTCACCAAAACATACATCAAGTGGCACATGATATCCCATTGTCACCACAGATAAACACGGCAAGACATACATCAAGTGTTCTCAAATAAAAGTCTCAATCCGATAAGATAACTTCAAGAGGGAAACTCAATTCATCACAAGAGAGTAGAGGGGGAGAAACATCATAAGATCCAACTATAATAGCAAAGCTCGCGATACATCAAGATCGTGTCATAGAGAGAACACGAGAGAGAGAGAGATCAAACACATAGCTACTGGTACATACCCTGAGCCCCGAGGGTGAACTACTCCCTCCTTGTCATGGAGAGCGCCGGGATGATGAAGATGGCCACCGGTGATGGGTTCCCCCTTCGGCAGGGTGCCGGAACGGACTCCCGAGAGGTTTTTGGTGGCTACAGAGGCTTGCGGCGGCAGAACTCCCGATCTATCTTCATATTCGATGGTTTTAGGGTACGTAGGGTTATATAGGCGAAAGAAGTCGGTCGGGGGGTGCTCGAGGGGTCCACGAGACAGGGGGGCGCGCCCTGTGGGGGGGGGGGGCGCCCCCTATCTCCTGGGCTCCTCGAGTATCTTCTGACTTGACCTCCAAGTCTCCAGGATGATAATATTCCAAAAAATCACGTTGCCGAAGGTTCCATTCCGTTTGGACTCCGTTTGATATTCCTTTTCTTCGAAATACTGAAACAGGCAATAGAACAGCAATATGGGCTGGGCCCTCCGGTTAATAGGTTAGTCCCAAAAGTAATATAAAAGTGTATAATAAAGCCCGTAATCATTCAAAATAGATAATAAAATAGCATGAATGCTTCATAAATTATAGATACGTTGGAGACGTATCAGCATCCCCAAGGTTAATTCGTACTCGTCCTCGAGTAGGTAAATGATAAAAGAAAGAATTTATAAACTATGAATGCTAGAAGGTGCACAAGTTTGATCAATGATAATTTCAATCACCTTTTCTAGCATGATAATATGTCATAACAGTAGTTCATCTCATAAAACTTCTCACGATAAAGTAAGAAGCAATTCACATGTCAAAGCGTAGACCATAAACTTTCTTGAAAACTAGCAAACTTCATTCTCTGTCATCAAACAATTGCAATTCATCTTATTTTCAGGAATAGCAAACTCCACAAACTCAACTATCATATAGTCTTCTACAAATGCTAACACTCACGCAATACTAATGGTTATGGAGTTTCAATCGAACATTGAGAAAGATAGGGGCTTATAGTGTTGCCTCCCAACGTATTCACCATTGGGTGATGTCAACAATAATAGTTCATGCTAACTTACATCCAAATGGATATATATATCAGGATCATCCCAACACAAAGTGCTTGTCAAAGGATAAAATGAAAAAGGGAAAGGTGAAGATCACCTTGCCTCTTGCATAATGTAAAAGACATAAAGTAAAAGATAGGCCCTTCGTAGAGGGAAGCAGAGGTTGTCATGCACTTTTAGGGTTGGATGCACAAAATCTTAATGTGAATGAACGTCACTTTATATTGCCACTTGTATATGGACCTTTATTATGCAGTCCGTCGCTTTTATTGCTTCCATAACAAGAGGTCGTATAAAGCTATTTTCTTCACACCAAAAGATCATACATATTTGGAGAGCAATTTTTATTGCTTGCACCGATGACAACTTACTTGAAGGATCTTACTCAATCCATAGGTAGGTATGGTGGACTCTCATAACAAAACTGGGTTTAAGGATATTTGGAAGCACAAGTAGTATCTCTACTTGGTGCAAGGAAATTTGGCTAGCAAGAGGGGGAAAGGCAAGCTCAACACATTTGAATGATCCATAACAATATACTTTAACCGAGATGTCGGAAAACATAACCCATTACGTTGTCTTCCTTGTCCAACATCTACTATTTAGCATGTCATACTTAATGAGTGCTCCCAATTATAAAAGATGTCTAGGATAGTATATTTATATGTGAAATCTCTCTTCCTTCAATATTCTTTCATGAATTGTTCAAGTGACCAATACAATGCTTGCTAACCTTCAATAAATTTACAACCTCTACTTCTTAGATGTGAAGTCATTACTCCCCATGGGATAAGCAAATGAGGCATATATAATTTCATATTTATGAAAATCAACTCATTCAACCATTTACTCATAGGATATAAGTGAAGCACACGAGTAAATGACAAACTACTCCAAAAAGATATAAGTGAAGATCAATGAGTAGCTAAATAATTATGTAGCTATGCGAAGACTCTCTCTCAACTAAGAATTTCAGATCTTGATACTCTAATCGAACAGCAAGCAAAACAAAATAAAATGGCATCGCAAGGATAGCACAACTCATGTGAAGAAGCAAAAACTTAGGCTCAACCAATACTAACCGATAGTTGTTGAAGAAGAAAGGTGGGATGCCTACTGGGGCATCCCCAAGATTAGATGCTTGAGACTTCTTGAAATATTATCTTGGGGTGCCTTGGGCATCCCCAAGCTTGAACTTTTGTGTCTCCTTAATTCCTCTCATATCATGGTTTCTCTTTTTATCAAAAGCTTCATCCACAACAAACTCAACAAGAACTCGTGAGATAGGTTAGTATAAACCAATGCAAAACCTTATCATTTTCTACTGTAACAAATAACTAAAATTATTATTCAACATTGCACACTCAATGCCTCTGCATATTTAATACTCCTATCCTCAAATAGAATCATTAAACAAGCAAACATATGCAAACAATGCAAACATAACAGCAATCTGCTAAGACAGTACAGTCTGTAAAGAATGCAAGAGTATCAATACTTCCCTAACTCCAAAAATTATGAAAGAAAATTCCCACTGTAGTAAATTTATCATAGCTCAATATGAAAAAAGTTTCAACATTATACCATTCTCTGACTTTTCTAGGGAAGTTTTGCAACAGCGGTAAACTTCCTGTTTTCAAACAGCAACATGTATACTAGCAAAATAAGCATGGTAAAGGCTATCCTTGACATTTTTATTGAAAATAAAGATGCAAAACATTAATATAAATAACATCAAGCAAATACTAAAACAAGAAAATGACGCTCCAAGCAAAACACATATCATGTGGTGAATAAAAATATAGCTCCAAGTAAAGTTACCGATGGATGAAGACAAAAGAGGGGATGCCTTCCGGGGCATCCCCAAGCTTAGGCTCTTGGTTTCCTTGAATATTACCTTGGGGTGCCTTGGGCATCCCAAGCTTAGGCTCTTGCCACTCCTTATTCCATAGTCCATCGAATCCTTACCCAAAACTTGAAAACTCCACAACACAAAACTCAACAGAAAACTCGTAAGCTCCGTTAGTATAAGAAAATAAAACCACCACTTAGGTACTGTAATGAACTCATTATAAATTCATATTGGTGTAATATGTACTTTAATCCAACTTATCTATGGTTCATACCCTCCGATACTACTCATAGATTCATCAAAATAAGCAAACAACACATAGAAAACAGAATCTGTCAAAAACAGAATAGTCTGTGGTAATCTGTATCAAACGTACACTTATGGAACTCCAAACATTCTACCAAATTAGTAAGTCCTAAGAAATTTGTGTACCAATCTAGAGCGAAAAGAATCAGATCATAAGCACGTTTCTGTGAATTAACAAAACTAATTTACTGGGTGCAAAAGTTTCTGATTCTCAGCAGGATCAACACAACTATCACCGTAAGCTATCCTAAAGGTCTTACTTGGCACTTTATTGAAACAAAAGCTATAAAACATGATTACTACAGTAGGATAATCATGTGGACACACAAAAACAGTAATGATAAATATTGGGTTGTCTCCCAACAAGCGTTTTTCTTTAATGCCTTTCTAACTAGGCATGATGATGACAATGATGCTCACATAAAAGATAAGAATTGAAACGTAACGGGAGCATCATGAAGCATATGACTAGCACATTTAAGTTTAACCCACTTCCTATGCATAGGGATTTTGTGATAAACAACTTACAGGAACAATAATCATGTAGCATAGGAAGGCAAAACAAACATAGCTTCAAGATTTCAAGCACATAGAGAGGAAACTTGACATTATTGCAATTCCTACAAGCATATATTCCTCCCTCATAATAATTTTCAGTAGCACCATGAATGAATTCAACAATATAACCAGCACCTAAAACATTCTTTTCATGATGTACAAGCATAGAAAATTTACTACTCTCCACATAGGCAAATTTCTTCTCATTCGGAATAGTGGGAGTATCATAAAAGACTTGAACACTAAAAATCGTTTCCACATTAAAAGAGTAATGTTCAGAAAAAGGGTAATCATAATCATGACAAGATTTGTAAATATAATCATCACTACTTTTTATAGCATAAGTTTTATCACAACAATCATCATAAGTAGCAACTTCGTTCTCATCATAATCGATTGAAACCTCTCCCAAGATAGTGGAATCATCACTAAATAAAGTTAACACTCTTCCAAATCCACTTTCATATTCATCACAATAAGATTCAACATCCTCGAAAATAGTGGGATCACTACTTCCTAAAGTTGACACTCTTCCAAATCCACTTTCATCAGTATAATCATCATGCGTAGGAGGCATGCTATCATCATAACAACTTTGCATATCAAAACTTGGGATGCTAAAAATATCATCTTCATTAAACATAACATCCCCAAGCTTGGGACAAACATTAATTTCAGCAAATATATTCTCAAATATTTCATCCTCATCAAACATAGCTTCCCCAAGCTTGGGCCCTTTCATATTATAAGCATAATCACTCTCATCATTAAAAATATGGATAGCACCAATAGTAAAGCAATTATCATCATCACAATGAGTAGTAGGAGCAACATCATTTGGGAGGGATACCTTTCTACCTTTGTTGCTCCTTATTTTCTTTTTCTTCTTCATATTAAGTGTGGGTTCAACCTTCCTCTGTGAGCTCCTTATTGACGAGATTGGTTGAATAGAAAGCTCCTCCTCGTTACCTGATTCATCATAAGAAACAATAGGAGATATTGGGAGGTCTCTTCCCTTTCATTAGTATTCTCATCATCTTCTATTTGCTTTCTTTTCTTTAGGTAATTGGCAATGTAAGGATTTTCAATGCAATTCACCGCACAATACACATAAATCTTCTCTAGATCCAAATAAAGAAACCTATCAAGATTAAATTTTGGAATACCCTCAGTTATACGTTTCATTTCTTCGTACCCCAAAAGAAGACTAAGATCTTTATGACGCCCAAGGGTAATCAAGCTATCACAATTTTTGGACACAATAAGGTCATGAAACAATTTGCATTGGAGATTTAAATGACCATGTTCATTGCAAAGTTCACAAGGGGCACAAAAAATATTGAATCTTTCAGCACAATCATCAAGCCTTTCTTGTAAACCTTTAGTTTTTAAATACTTATGCCTCTTTTAATATCTATTTTCTCTATTTGGTATGTCCATGCAAACCCATTCTACTCCACAAAAATCAACATGCTTATAAGAGACATTTTCATCATAACTAGTGCAATCATCATTAGTACTATGGATATTCAAAGATTCATACTAATAACATTGCAATCATGCTCATCATTCAAAGATTTAGTACCAAGCATTTTAATGCATTCTTCTTCCAGCACTTGAGCACAATTTTCCTTTCCATCATACTCATAAAAGATATTAAAAAGACAAAGCGTATCAGACAAACTTAACTCCCTTTTTTTGTAGTTTTTTTTATAAACTAAACTAGTGATAAAACAAGAAAAAAAAGATTCGATTGCAAGATCTAAAGATATACCTTCAAGCACTCACCTCCCCGGCAACGGCGCCAGAAAAGAGCTTGATGTCTACAACACAACCTTCTTCTTGTAGACGTTGTTGGGCCTGCAAGTGCACAGGTTTGTAGGACAGTAGCAAATTTCCCTCAAGTGGATGACCTAAGTTTATCAATCCGTAGGAGGCGTAGGATGAAGATGGTCTCTCTCAAACAACCCTGCAACCAAATAACAAAGAGTCTCTTTTGTCCCCAACACACCCAATACAATGGTAATTGTATAGGCGCACTAGTTCGGCGAAGAGATGGTGATACAAGTGCAATATGGATAGTAGATAAAGGCATTTGTAATCTGAAAAATATAAAAATAGCAAGGTAACTAATGATAAAAGTGAGCGTAAACGGTATTGCAATGATAGGAAACAAGGCATAGGGTTCGTACTTCCACTAGTGCAAGTTCTCTCAACAATAATAACATAGATAGATCATATAACAATCCCTCAACATGCAACAAAGAGTCACTCCAAAGCCACTAATAGCATAGAACAACGTAGAGATTATGGTAGGGTACGAAACCACCTCAAAGTTATTCGTTCGGATCGATCTATAAAAGAGTTCGTACTAGAATAACACCTTAAGACACAAATCAACCAAAACCCTAATGTCACCTAGATACTCCATTGTCACCTCAAGTATCCATGGGCATGATTATATGATAAGCGTCACACAATCTCAAATTCATCCAACCAACACAAAGTACTTCAAAGAGTGCCCCAAAGTTTCTACTGGAGAGTCAAGAAAACGTGTGCCAGCCCCTATGCATAGGTTCATGGGCGGAACCCGCAAGTTGGTCACCAAAACATACATCAAGTGGCACGTGATATCCCATTGTCACCACAGATAAACACAGCAAGACATACATCAAGTGTTCTCAAATAAAAGACTGAATCTGATAAGATAACTTCAAGAGGGAAACTCAATTCATCACAAGAGAGTAGAGGGGGAGAAACATCATAAGATCCAACTATAATAGCAAAGCTCACGATACATCAAGATCGTGCCATAGAGAGAACACGAGAGAGAGAGAGATCAAACACATAGCAACTGGTACATAACCTCAGCCCCGAGGGTGAACTACTCCCTCCTCGTCATGGAGAGCGCCGGGATGATGAACATGGCCACCGGTGATGGGTTCCCCCTCTGAGAGGGTGCCGGAACAGACTGCCGAGAGGTTTTTGGTGGCTACAGAGGTTTGCGGCGGCGGAACTCCTGATCTATCTTTGTATTCGATGGTTTTAGGGTACGTAGGGTTATATAGGCGAAAGAAGTCGGTCGGGGGGGGGGTGCTCGAGGGGTCCACGAGACAGGGGGCGCGCCCTGTAGGGGGGGGGCGCCCCCTATCTCCTGGGCTCCTCGAGTATCTTCTGACTTCACCTCAAAGTCTCTAGGATGATAATCTTCCAAAAAATCACATTGCCGAAGGTTTCATTCCGTTTGAACTCATTTGATATTTCTTTTCTTTGAAATACTGAAACAGGCAATAAAACAGCAATATGGGCTGGGCCTCCAGTTAATAGGTTAGTCCCAAAAGTAATATAAAAGTGTATAATAAAGCCCGTAATCATTCAAAATAGATAATAAAATAGTATGAATGCTTCATAAATTATAGATACGTTGGAGACGTATCATGTACTCGACAGGAAAGGTGGTCTTTTGTGATTTGACGACTCATTTACTTGCTTCGGCGCTATGACCGAGGAGGACCCACAAAACGTGCGGTAGGGCATCCCACGTCTCTACATGAAGAATATATGCGTGTACCACCCGGGAGGATGCCAAAACTGCACGGCAGGGTGTGCCACGTCTCGGTACAGAGGAAAAATGTTAGTGTATAAGTATATTGTATCAGACCTACTACCTATGGTTCGACCTCGGGACCCATCCAGTTAGTCGAAAACACCCCACTAGCCACACAACTTCATCATGCTAACGTGGCACGGAGGATAGGTGTGGTTAGCTCCGTCTCGACCAGCCACAACGTCTCTTGTTCTAGGCGATTCTTCTATTTTCCAAGATTTTATTTTAGTTATAATAATACCATGGCAAGCTAGCGCCGCTCTTCGTGTGTGCCCGTGCTTCTAATGGTTAGACGATGGAGAGGAGAGAGAGATCGCAGACCTGGGACCCACCAGTAAGTGAGTCAACGGTCATGCATGTGTTGACGAGCCACTCCATCTACTCTACTCAACGTAATACTGTATAAAATCAAGTGATGGGACAAAGACAACAACCGTTGTTGTTTTAGGTTATCAACTTACTATCGATGCAACAAACCCTGGGTCTATTGCCCAACTGTGCACATGCACAACATCAAGGTTGAAGCACCAGCTCAAGTCAAAGGTTGAAGGACCAATAGACTAGAAGAACCAACGTGCAACTCAGAGAGACCAAGACCAAGCCAAAGGAGTAAGATATCAGTGAAGGAAGGGCCTCCCTTGCTGGGCAGGCGAGTCTGGCAACGTGTAGGACCTTGAAGTATGTCTAGAGGGGGGGGGTGATTAGACTACTTGACCAATAAAAACTTAACCTTTTCCCAATTTTAGAGTTTGGCAGATTTTAACTATTTTAGGACAAGTCAAGCAATCATCACACTATTCAAGAAAGGATGCAAAGAGTATATAGGCAGCGGAAATTAAAGCATGCAACTTGCAAGAAAGTAAAGGGAAGGGTTTGGAGGATTCAAACACAATTGGAGACACAGATGTTTTTGGCGTGGTTCCGATAGGTGGTGCTATCGTACATCCACGTTGATGGAGACTTCAACCCACGAAGGGTAACGGTTGCGCGAGTCCACGGAGGGCTCCACCCACGAAGGGTCCACGAAGAAGCAACCTTGTCTATCCCACCATGGCCATCGCCCACGAAGGACTTGCCTCACTAGCGGTAGATCTTCACGAAGTAGGCGATCTCCTTGCCCTTACAAACTCCTTGGTTCAACTCCACAATCTTGTCGGAGGCTCCCAAGTGACACCTAGCCAATCTAGGAGACACCACTCTCCAAGAAGTAACAAATGGTGCTTTGATGATGAACTCCTTGCTCTTGTGCTTCAAATGATAGTCTCCCCAACACTCAACTCTCTCTCATAGATTTTGTATCTGGTGGAAAGAAGATTTGAGTGGAAAGCAACTTGGGGAAGGCTAGAGATCAAGATTCATATGGTAGGAATGGAATATCTTGGCCTCAACACATGAGTAGGTGGTTCTCTCTCAGAAATGGTAAGTTGGAAGTGTAGGTTCGTTCTGATGGATCTCTCCACGAATGAAGAGGAGGTGGAGGGGTATATATAGCCTCCACACAAAATCTAACCGTTACACACAATTTACCAAACTCGGTGGGACCGATTCAACAGACTCGGTCGGACCGATTTAGTAAACCTAGTGACCGTTAGTGATTTTCGGTGGGACTGACATGCATCTCGGTGAGACTGATTCAGTTAGGGCTAGGGCATAACGTAATCTCGGTAAGACCGATTACACAAACTCGGTGAGACCGATTTGGTAATAAGGTTTCCAGAGATTTGGTCAGGTAACTCGGTGGGAACGATTTGCTCTTTTCGGTGAGATCGAAATGTTACAAAAAGGAAACCGAGAGTTTACATTGCAATCTTAGTGGGACCGATCGCTCACTTCGGTTATACCGAAACGTTACGAAGGTAAACAGAGATATTACAATCCCATCTCGGTGAGACGAGATCCCTATCAGTAAGACCGATTTGCTTAGGGTTTGTGGCAGTGGCTATGACTTGTGGAATCGGTGGCGCCGGATAGGAAGAATCGGTGTGACCGATTTTGGCTTTGGGTTTAGGTCATTTGTGGATGTGGGAAAGTAGTTGAGGGTTTTGGAGCATATCACTAAGCACATGAAGCAAGAGGCTCATTAAGCAACACCTCATCCCTCCTTGATAGTATTGGCTTTTCCTATAGACTCAATGTGATCTTGGATCACTAAAATATAAAATGAAGAGTCTTGTGCTTTTGAGCTTGAGCCAATCCTTTGTCCTTAGTATTTTGAGGGATCCACTTCCATCATCCATGCCATGCCATTCATTGAGCTTTCCTGAAATAATAGTCTTGGAATAGCATTAGCTCAATGAGCTATATGTTGTTATGAATTACCAAAACCACCTAGGGATAGTTGCACTTTCAATCTCCCCCTTTTTGGTAATTGATGACAACATATAGATCAAAGCTTTGACAAATGATAATAAGATTGAATAACATCGTCGCTTTGAGAAGTATGTGATAAGCAAGAGCTCCCCCTAAATTCGTGCATAGTTTAAGATTTGCTTTGGACTGCAAATGCACAATGAATTAGGCTCATGGGTTACTCTTCCATGTCACATACATCTTGGTGGAGCGCTCAAAATAATAAACATTGAATACATGCACTCATCACCAAGCATAGTAAGTGATCACATAAGATAGATAGGATAATATCAAGCATGCATAAGTGTAGCTTATGATCAAACACATGATCATCCATGTCTCACAAGCATAGTATCTCAACCAAGCAAAGCAAACAAGTTTAAAACCACCAAATAAAGCAAGAGAGAACAAAAGCAACTCTCTCTCTCTCTCTCTCTCTCTCTCTCTTGAAGCCTATGATCTATACATTTTTCTCCCCCTTTGGCAACAAGTTACCAAAAAGTTCATCGAAAATGCATAGTGCTAGATCGACTCTTAGGCTTGATCTTGTGGTGGTGGTGTCCTGATGACTCCAAGGATGAAGGCTTCAGTTGAAGTAGTGGGTGTTGGAGTGGATGCTGGAGCTGGTTGCAATGGAACTGAAGGGGCAGTAGCTGGTGCAGATGTTGTTGCTCTAGTGTCTGTCACAGGCACTGCAACTGACCTCTGGGCTCTGGGCACTCTGGTAAACATATTAGTTGTTGTCTTGCCCTGCTTCTCCTGCATGTCCTCCTGCAGCTGCTCTACAACCGACTGAATCTCAATTACTTTGACATCAAGGTCATGGAATTTGAGTTCCATGATTCTCTCAAGGCTCTCCTGATTCTGAGTGAGGGTGGCCAGTCCCTTCTCAATCCTCAGTGTAGATGCTATCAAGTAACCAAGCTTCTCCTGTTTGGTCTTCAAGAAATATTTAGATGCCTCCTCTTGAGTTGGCATCTTGGCAGCCTTCTCCTTCTTTGCCTTCTCCTTCTTCTCTTGAGCTTGAACTGATGTTGGATCATTCTCATTCATGGCAACCTCATTGTCCTCAAAGTCTGGATAAAGTGGAAAATGTTCCTTATCCAACTGATATTTCCCTGTGCCCATCTTTGAGTTGATCAATTCCTGAATCTGAGGTGCATATCCACAACTCCTCTTTTGATCTGCTGCAGTCCTCTTAATTGTTTCAATCATCAGGCTCATGACTTTGAACTTCTGTGGCACATCAAACACATGCAACATGTTGATGGCATGCCCTCTAATCATGTTATGGTCACTAGACTTGGGCAACAGAGTATGCCTGAGAATCCAATTGATGGTTGGCAACCCTGACAACAGAAAGTGAACTAATCCGAACGTGTGAGTCTCAACTACCTTGTCTGGGATCTCCTTGTACATGTGAGCCATTGAATTGTGATCCATCTTCTTCTTTGCATAGATATCCAGATCATCATCATTTTCCTTAGGGGCATTTATCAGACTTGCCCATTCTTCAATAGTTGATTGGTACCTTGTACCTTCAGACATCCAAACAATTCTTCCATCTGGGTAAAAGTGTGTTGTGGAGTAGAATTGCATGATAAGTTCATCATTCCAGTGAGTGAACTTTTGTCCAACAAAATCAGCAACTCCACAAGCAACAAAGCTTTCTTGCACTCCAGGATAGTGCTCTTCATTGTCCTTGATGTAGGTCCAGTCGACCCACCTCATGTCACAAACTATGGGCTTCTTATCCAACAGAATTGTCTCGTAGAAGTCCTGCTGTTCCTTTGTGTGGAACCTGTAGTCAACAGCAGTTCTTCTCCTTGATGCATATGGATCTTCCATCCTCCACAGTCTCAGCCCTGAATCCTTCCTGATCCTCATGTCCTTAGCCACAGGATGGGCATCATTGTGGTCTGGTATCTGGGCTTGAGCTTTCTTAGGACTTGACCTTCTTCATCTTCTTCTTCAGAAACATTGGGCACTGGGGCCTTGTTCTTCTCAGCAGCTGGAATACTTCTAGTATTCCTCTTTGGAACTTGCTTGGCCTTGGAGGCAGCTTTGGGTGCTTCTTTAGGCTTAGATGTTGCAGCCCCTGATCTGATTGCATCACCCATAAGCTTGGGTGCCTTAGGTGCTGGTGCAGCAACCTCTTCCTCTTCTAAAGAATCTCTTCTCATTGAGGGCTTTCCAAGGACCTTGGCAATTGTGATTCTTGCTCTCTTCTTCTTCTTGTGCACCTTCATCCTCTGATTCAATTGTGAATTTCATAGTCTCTCCAGTGGGGACTTTCTGAGGTTTGGAAGAAGTGACTTTCTTCTCAGGTGCCTCTTTGGGTTCTGTCTGGCTGGCACTTGAGTGGACTTTCTGGCTTTAGGCACTGGTGTCCTCTTGGCAGGAACTTTCTTCTTCAGTCCAGGCTTAGTGCTATGTGCAGAGCCATATTCTTTCTTGAGCACCACTTTCTTGGAAGTAGCCTCATCTTCCTCAGCTTTATAATCATCATCCTCTGAGTCTGAAGTTCTTGTCCTTCTCTGCCTGGTAGCAGCCTTAGGTAGGTTGCTAGGAGTGCTTCTGCTCCCTTCATATGTAGTTGAGGGACTAGTGCCCTCACTCAAGTCCATCTGCTCTTCTAACCCGTTCTGGCTGTCACTCTGGTCTGACATGATGCAAAAAGCTGACTGCTGACCCTATGAAGAGTTATAGATGAGATAGAATAGATGAGCATCACAAAATGCAGAGATTTTTTCAAAAGAATGATTCAAAAATTCAGTTTTAGTTTTCCATAGAAAGCATTTCGGATCAACCAATTTTCAAACTCGGTGATACCGAAGCAGTTTTGAAACCTAAACTGATGATCTCGGTTGGACCGAGTCAGAGTTCGGTGGCACCGAGACTGCTAGGGTTTCACAGAATCCTCAAATCGGTCGCACCGATTAGTAATTCTCGGTCAGACCGAGAGTCACTAGTGCAATGGCATAAGCCAAATCGGTGAGACCGAGTTTTTCAACTCGGTGGGTCGGAGATGGTTTCGGCGGAAACCTAACCCTAAAATTTGAATCTAATCTACTCTACAGATTACTTTGGCTAGATAAGAGTGTTTCAATCGTGGCAAGAATCCATAAGAATACAATGTGCTAGGAATCAGACAAGGATAGCACAAAGATCGAGTCCATACCCTAGCTTGGCGGTGGACTCGCTATGGCGGCAACGGCGGGGGCGAAATCCGTTGACCGCGGCGGAGACCAGCTACTGGAGGCTGCTGGCGACGAGGAGACGATTCGGAGACCTTCGATGGCAGTGCGAGCTATTGCACGGGCGAAGAGTTTCGGAGAAATTTCCAAAATTTTGCCCGTGACTATATATAGCCCGACCCTGTCGGTGTGACCGAGTGGAACAACTCGGTGGCACCGAGATGCATAACTGTGTACAGTTACAGCAAATCGGTGTGACCAAAAAGTTCAAATCGGTTGCACCGAGATTGAAAACTCAGATCAACTTAATGATCTCGGTAGGACCGAAATGGAGGAATCAGTCAGACCGAGAGTCACAAAGAGGTTTTGGAAGTTTAAGTCTATGACGAATCGGGGACTCCGAGTGCTCCTCACACAAAGTGGTTCCAATCTGCCTTGATCAAATTTTGTGATGTAGCATAAATAGAGTTTGAGATGATGAAAACATAGATAGCTAAAGAAAGTTCTTAGGCATTCTTGTCCATCCACTTGGCAAAAATAAAAACCAAACAATCAAAACAACAAGTGGATGTCCTTGAATGAGTAAACTATGCACCAACATGCTAACACAATAAGATGGCAAATGAAATATGTGGCAAAGCATGCACAACCAATTCTAGCATCTATCAAACAATTGGCGATGACTAGGTCATCTATATATGAGTATATTGACTTAGGAGTCAAATGAGAAAATTTGATCATATGTCATACTCATCGTTTAAGCTCAAGTGGGATTACCACTTTTACATAATGCATTGATTTGTTCACACCATTAGAGTTGCTTTGACTCAATTCTTAGAGTTAAGCTCCCCCTAGATGTGAGATCCCCCCTTAGAGGGATGAACTAACCTTGGGTTTTGTCGATGATGACTTAATGTAGGTGTTGAAGATGTAGATGCTTAATGTTGATGTAGATCATTTGGAGCAATCCTTTTGAGTGTGTTGCACTTTCAACTTACCTACATGGGTTAGTCCCACAAGGAACAAACAAGAATATCCATAGACATAGAGTGATGCACACACAAGATGATGTCCATGAAATCATTAGGCTACCTTGTCCCTTGCCTTACCAACATGAGGGTTTGTGACTCCTTGAACTAGTGCAAGATGTGGAAGTTGATTGCACTTGTTCTTGCCAAAATGATATGAGTGAAGAATGTTGGCGGAGTCACCCTCAAGAACTCTCTAGTTCTTCTTCTTCGGGATCCACATCATCTTGATGGGAATCCTTGGAGTTGTAGTTGTACTTGATGAAGTAGAACTTGACGTAGTCTTGGAAACCCACTTGAACGAGGCTTTAATTAGGTGCTTCTTCAAATGCATCAATCTCTTCTTTAAGCTTGTCCTTGCCTTTGTTCTTGTGGTATTGTGGTGGAAGATCATCTTGAGCTTGTGTTCCCTTGAAGGAAGTAGGATCATACTTCTCTTGTTGAGGAACAAACTTCGTCTTGGGGTATTGATCTTCTTCCCACTCAACTCCATTGGCATTGAACTTTCGTTCAAAACCAACACCTTGATTCTTCCGGTGCCTTCCTTGCTTGCGTACAATTTCCTCGAATTGCTTACTCCCGGCAAGGCTCTTGTAAACACCTTTCTCTATAATTCCCTTCAATAAGCTATTTTCTTGCTCAAGTGTAACTTGGCTAAGAGAATCATTAGTGGAATCAAGAGAACTACTAGAAGCAACAATATTAGATTTGACATTATTATTGTTACTACAAGAGGAATTATCTTTCTTGTACTTGTTACTAGACTTGACTTGAGGCATGTAAGTAGATAAGAGTAAACGCTTGGCAATGTAAGAAGTACTTTTCTTGCGAATATCATCATTGATTGCTTTTAAGAACTCATGCTCTTGCTCAAGATTGAGATTTTCAAAGCGTAACTTCTCATGCGCCCTTAAAACTTCTCGATGATCTTCGTAGATAGTTTCATGAGCTAACTTAAGAGTGTTTAGTTCTTTAGTTAGAAGCTCAATCTTCTCCTTATCATTGTCATTCATTTTATCTTGATTAGCTGTAGCGACCCGACCCGAATGGGTCAAGTCTCTGTGCTTAAGTGTCATCCCTGGATCGGTATGCTGACACACACAGTACTCGAGGATTTATAACAGAGGTAAATCACATGTATAAAGTAGCATAAATACTATTACCTCAATCCAAAATAGCGGAAGTAACAAGGTTGTGGATTCCCATCAACACCAACGGCAAAGTTGAGTATAGGAATCGTAACCCTAACATATCACTTACTCGTCATAAGATCCTGCAACATGAGACATTGCAGCCACAGAGGGTCAGTACATTGAATGTACTCGCAAATTCACACCATAGAGCAATGATGAATAAAGTCTATCACTACATGCATATATGGCTGGTGGAGGCTCTATGGTTGTAATGTTTTTGCGAAAAGCCAATTTTTCCCTACTGCAAAGGAATAAATTTATTTAACTATCATGGTGGTTGTTAAACATTGAGAATGGTTGACAGCATTCTCAATCCCAATTAAAAGTACTCATTAAAACCCAACAATATTGATTATAGTAACATGATGAGATTCACAGGAAAATCAAGTACTAGATACTCAAGATGTCCATAACCGGGGACACGGCTAATCATGATTAGTTTATACACTCTGCAGAGGTTGCGCACTTTTCCCCACATGACTCGATCTCCTCCGTTGGGATTCTCGCACTACATGTTGTTTGAGAAACGGATGACCGAGACATAGTCTTTCAGAAGCGCTAGCACCTTACGATGGGTAGACCGTACCAACCTACATCCCCTACATCTGCTAGTCTACCACTGTAAGAGTTCGCACGACTTAGTCAACTATGCTAGAGCCCATAATAGCATGTGGCTGCACACGGAAGTTTCTAGTTTGAATAATCTCATGATCCCTTTGAGCCTGGGTGGAGGTCCAAATAAAAACAGGCAAGTCCTGGAAACCCAGGTGCCTAGACAGGCAAGTCCTGGAGTAACCAGGTGCCTCAATCCACCCAGATGTGTGTTTAAGTTGCCACCTTAAATAAACCATTAATTAACAAACTCACATCTGTCATGGATACACTCACCCAATCAACGTCTACTAGCATAGCATGGCACAATAAGCAAACGTGGAAGTAACTCCCAAGGGTTTGATAATAAAACAGGTAATAGGTACTACCTCAACTACTTCCCAATACCCACAATTTAATTAGATCCTAAACATGCAATGTTTGAGGATTGATCTAATGCATAAAAACTGGGTATGAAAAGGGATATGATCAAAGTGTGAACTTGCCTGCAATGTTGATGAAGATGATTCACACTCAAAACTCTGGATAGTTCTACTCGTCACACTCCGGTCAATCTATCGTAAGCAAGCAATAGTAACCACACATAAGCAATCACTCAAATGGTCGGAAAGAACGAAGAAGACGATTCAGAAAACATCAAAACCAAGCAAATAACTCTTGCAACATAAAACAATTTCTAACAGTACCAAAATTATGTGAATTTGGCTTTATCAGAAAGTTTAGGTCAAGAGCTTCGATTTGCAAAAAGATTCAATTAAATCGGAGTTACGAAACTCAAGTTATGATCAGAAGAAGTTCAAATACTAGACTGTTTGAAATTCAAATTTTAAACTTTCAAAAACATGTTTAAGTTGTTTTACTGGATAGAGGGGATCATAACGAAGAAGTGGGCGCTGGTTTCGTTGGATTTGGATAAACGGACAAAAAGTTGTGACCGTTTGAATTCCAGGGGCTAATTTGTAGAAAAGTATTCATAGATAGGTCCCTGGCCGAAATAAAAAGAAAAGGCTATTTAACGAACGTTCGCTAACGAACGCTAACGAACGAAACCGTTCGGTGCAAACCCTAACTAATGAACGTTTGCTACTTAAACTAAAACGATTTGAGAAAAAAACAAGATGATATGGACCGTCAGATCCAGATCGGACGACGAGGGGAGAGGCGAGGCGTACCGCGGCGGTGGTGGCTGCCGGCGGCAAGGAACAGCGGCGGCGGGGCATCTGGTGGTGGTCGGGGAGGCTTCTCCGAAGGTCCTCCTGCTCAGCCGAACCCACGGGGAGGCGCGACGCGACGAGGGGACTCCGGTGGTGGTGGCGGCGGAGGGCGTAGGCGGCGGTTGAGCGTGGAGCCGCGGCGGCGGTGGCGAGATCCGGCGGCGGCGGCGCTGCGGAGCTGCTGGACGGGGAGGAGAAGGGAAACGGGGCCCGGGGCTCCGGTATTTAAGGGGGCGGCGAGACGTGGAGGAGGGGGCGGGGTAAGGCGGTGGTGGTGGCGTAGCCGAGGCGGACTCGCCGGCGTGCAGCGGCGGGAGTCGCCCCGCGTCGGGGACGAGGCAGTCGGGGTGCTGGCTGGGCTAGGCCGGCCCAGTTCGGCATAAGGGTTTTTTTTAAACATTTTTCCAGCAAAACAAAAAGAAACGCAAAATAAATAAAAGTTTTACATAGGCATATAATATATCAAAATTTTCAGAAAATAGATTTTCTACAACGTGAACATTTTCCTAGCATTAAATAAAATTCACACAAATTTAAATAATTCAAACAGTGCTACTGCTCTAATAAAATCCAATAAAATCATTTTTAAAAATACCAAAATTATTCAAATTTGTTTCTCTCCAATTTTCTAATGTAGGGAATCATGTTACCCTATTTTCAATATATTTTATTTTTGGAGAAAAATAATTTGAATAAAACTCAAATAACTCCGAATTGAAAATAAATTCAACAGAACTTTGAATATAATTCTTTGAAACTCCCAACTCATATTTCATATGTTTTGAAGAAGTCATTTTATCTTTGCTCGTGAAAATCATTGAGTTGCATAAAGTTCCTGGGTTGGAAATATTTTCCAAATGAAATTCAAATATTTTCAACACCCCCTTGTCATTTAAATAAATGGAAGAAGTCATGTCATCTTCTCTCCAGGGTTTTGTGGTGAAAGGAATTTGAATTCATGAAGATCAGAAAAAAAGAAAGTTTGGGAAAGTCCTTTTATTCCCTCTCATTTAACTTTCAAAAAGTTTTGAATTTCACTCAATCAATCACACAACAATCAAACAAACAATCAATCTATCTATTTAATATAACATTCCAAAATTTAGAATTTTGGGATGTTACATTAGCATGATTAATTGACGTTTCATCATAGTATTCATCACTAGATTTGTCAACAAGTAAATCATCATCCACAAGCAAGTCATCTTCATCACTATTGAAATCAACATACTCAGGGTGTGTTACCTTTGAACCTTTGGCCATGAAGCATCTTCCAACACCTTCATTTGGTGAATCAAATATGTCGTAGGAGTTGGTTGACACAAGTGCTAGACCGGCAACACCTTCATCTTGAGTATATTCGGAGTCGGAGTGATAGCTTCTCTCGGAGTGATTGTCGGAGTCGGAGCTAGATACCCATTCACCAACATGAGCTTGATGTCTTCGTTTTGTGTAGCTCCTTGATGACTTGTCCTTCCTTTCCGAATCGTTGCTTCTCCGTGAGGGTCTTCGTTCATAACGATCATCTCTACTCCTCCTCTCTCTTGGTGGTGATTCTTCTCTTTTGCTCCTTCTTCTTGGAGAATCTTCTCTTCTTTTTTAGGGTGCCGTACACTCATTGGAATAGTGTCCGGGTCTCCCACAATTGTAGCAATTTCGCTCTCGAGTAGAAGATCTCTTGTCATTGTAAGACCTTGACTTGGAGCTTCTTTCTTTGCTTCTGCTCTTGTAGAATTTGTTGAAGTTCTTCACCATTAAGCTCAATTCTTCATTGAAGGTTTGTTTCTCGCTTGATGATGTGGGGGCTTCACTTGAGGCTTTGTAAGCACCACTTGACTTGTTGTGAAGTTCCTCCTTATCCTTGAGTGACATCTCATGAGCAACAATTCTTCCAATGACTTCCGTTGGCTTGAGATCTTTGTAGTTTGGCATCATTTGAATCAATGTGCACACGGTATCATACTTTCCATCCAATGCTCTTAGGATCTTCTTGATGATGAATTTGTCGATCATCTCTTCACTCCCTAAGATGGCAATCTCATTTGTGATAAGAGCAAGCCTAGAGTACATTTTAGCGACACCTTCACCATCCTTCATTTTGAACTTGTCAAGATGACTTTGGAGCACATCCAACTTGGATTCCTTGACGGACTCGGTACCTTCATGCATATCAATCAAAGTATCCCAAATTTCCTTTACATTCTCAAGACGGCTGATTTTGTTGAATTCTTCGGGGCACAATCCGTTGAAGATGATATCACAAGCTTGAGCGTTGTATTGCAGCATCTTCAATTCTTCCGCATTAGCTTCACGGTTCGGTTCTCTCCCATCAAAGAATTCACCTTGCAAGCCAATACAAATAATTGCCCAAACGGCGGGGTTATGTCCAAGAATATGCATTTTCATCTTATGCTTCCAACTAGCAAAATTAGTACCATCAAAGTAAGGACCTCTATGGTGATAATTTCCCTCGCTAGACGCCATACTCTCCTAGGTTGTGAAACCAAGGCTATGACCACCAAAAGCTATGGAAATCAAAGCAAATGGAGACCAAAGCTCTCATACCACTTGTAGGACCTTGAAGTATGTGTAGAGGGGGGTGATTAGACTACTTGACCAATAAAAACTTAACCTTTTCCCAATTTTAGAGTTTGGCAGATTTTAACTATTTTAGGACAAGTCAAGCAATCATCACACTATTCAAGCAAGCATGCAAAGAGTATATAGGCAGCAGAAATTAAAGCATGCAACTTGCAAGAAAGTAAAGGGAAGGGTTTGGAGGATTCAAATGCAATTGGAGACACGGATGTTTTTGGCGTGGTTCCGATAGGTGGTGCTATCATACATCCACGTTGATGGAGACTTCAACCCACGAAGGGTAACGGTTGCGCGAGTCCACGGAGGGCTCCACCCACGAAGGGTCCATGAAGAAGCAACCTTGTCTATCCCACCATGGCCGTCGCCCACGAAGGACTTGCCTCACTAGCGGTAGATCTTCACGAAGTAGGCGATCTCCTTGCCCTTACAAACTCCTTGGTTCAACTCCACAATCTTGTCGGAGGCTCCCAAGTGACACCTAGCCAATCTAGGAGACACCACTCTCCAAGAAGTAACAAATGGTGCTTTGATGATGAACTCCTTGCTCTTGTGCTTCAAATGATAGTCTCCCCAACACTCAACTCTCTCTCATAGGTTTTGGATCTGGTGGAAAGAAGATTTGAGTGGAAAGCAACTTGGGGAACGCTAGAGATCAAGATTCATATGGTAGGAATGGAATATCTTGGCCTCAACACATGAGTAGGTGGTTCTCTCTCAGAAATGGTAAGTTGGAAGTGTAGGTTCGTTCTGATGGCTCTCTCCACGAATGAACAGGAGGTGGAGGGGTATATATAGCCTCCACACAAAATCTAACCGTTACACACAATTTACCAAACTCGGTGGGATCGATTCAACAGACTCGGTCCGACCGAATTAGTAAACCTAGTGACCGTTAGTGATTTTCGGTGGGACTGACATGCATCTCGGTGAGACCGATTTGGTTAGGGCTAGGGCATAACGTAATCTCGGTAAGACCGATTACACAAACTCGGTGAGACCGATTTGGTAATAAGCTTTCCAGAGAGTTGGTCAGGTAAACTCGGTGGGACTGATTTGCTCTTTTCGGTGAGACCGAAATGTTACAAAAAGGAAAGAGAGAGTTTACATTGCAATCTCGGTGGGACCGATCGCTCACTTCGGTTAGACCGAAATGTTACAAAGGGAAACAAAGAGATTACAATCCCATCTCGGTGAGACGAGATCCCTATCGGTAAGACCGATTTGCTTAGGGTTTGTGGCAGTGGCTATGACTTGTGGAATCGGTGGCGCCGGATAGGAAGAATCGGTGTGACCGATTTTGGCTTTGGGTTTAGGTCATTTGTGGATGTGGGAAAGTAGTTGAGGGTTTTGGAGGATATCACTAAGCACATGAAGCAAGAGGCTCATTAAGCAACACCTCATCCCTCCTTGATAGTATCGGCTTTTCCTATAGACTCAATGTGACCTTGGATCACTAAAATATAAAATGAAGAGTCTTGAGCTTTTGAGCTTGAGCCAATCCTTTGTCCTTAGTATTTTGAGGGATCCACTTCCATCATCCATGCCATGCCATTCATTGAGCTTTCCTGAAATAATATTCTTGGGATAGCATTAGCTCAATGAGCTATATGTTGTTATGAATTACCAAAACCACCTAGGGATAGTTGCACTTTCACAAGGGGCGAGGCAACCACCAGAAGTAGGTAGCCAAGACTCCCCGGCAGAGCCTGCCGGGGGTCGCGGCGGTTGAACTACCCCGCCAACCACTCAAGCACAACCGGCGTCATCAATCAGTGCGGTGTCAAGCCGCAAGATGATTAAGTGGCAGCCATTCGCCACATGGCAGCCATCTCCTACAGAAGAAGCTCACAGATGACACCCGTCCGGCGACATGTCAAGAGAACAGATGCGGAGCTGGCGTGATAGCCCTGCGAGCCTTGCCGGGCAGGCAGTGATGTGACACTAAGTGGTGCATTTTACGCACCCTGTCAGCCCATAGAGTTAGGTATGATATCACTGTTTGCTATCATGTCAATGGATAATGACCACTTTGCCACTGTGGTGACCCCTTAATCTATAAAAGGAGGCCCATGGCACTCATAGGAGGGGGTTGGACGGTTAGAGAGTTGACAAGCCCAGGCCACTATACGCGCGTAGTCGCTGCAACCCCACGGCAACCCTTGTCGGGCGAGTGTACTACGCACCACCACATCCATTCCATCATCAATCCACCAAAGCAGGAGTAGGGTCTTATGCCTCGCGGCGGCCCGAACCTAGGTAAATAGCTTGTGTGCTTCCTGCCATGCTGCCGTGCGCTGATCTGCTCTTTGTGCAATGCGCCAAACCAGCAAGGGGCCTCCCGGTCCCATAGGTGACCGCGAATATCCTGCGATATCTTTGGTGCGCCAGGTATGGGGATCGCTTGTGCGAACCTGAAAATGTGCGCAACGCGTCATATTCATCGTTGTCTTCATCTTCGACAACGCCATCGGCCATGGTGCCCAAGAAGTAGAAGTCTAGCCCTTCAGCCCAGCCATCTACCTCGAAGGCCCCACTGCCCGCAGCCTCTAATGCTGCGGGGGATGCGGAGACGAGCGAGGAAGTGAGCGGTCCTGGGGGCGTGGTTGGAGCGGGTGGCGCCATCACCACTCCCCGCGCAGCCGACACGGGGGCTGGAGACGTCGGAGGAGAACAACATCACCATCATCTCGACGGCCATGCTCCGCAGGGCACGGATGATAGGGTCACTCTGCTTGCACCCCCTTCTCCTGCCGGTGGGCGTAGCCACAGCAATGGCGCTCGATCCAGGGTAAGCCATCGCCCTCTAGCCACTCCTGCTATGGGAGCAGTCACGGTGCATGTGCCTCTTCCCGGACGAGCCAACACAACCAATGTGCCCGACGGAGCCACAAGCCCTCATGCACCATTTCCGCGCATCCTCGCTGCCCATGTGGTCGTCCCGCAGCAGCGCGGGCGCACCACCGCCTCCATCGCCGCCGCAGGTACCGTCAGGAGCCAGGCGATGGTGCGGTCGACGTCATCCACATCAATGCCAAGCACAACCATGGAGGCTATGGCGCAAGTGCAACTACTGTTGAGGTTTCCGCTCGTAGCCGAGCAGATGGATGAATGGCGTGCCACCATCTAGAGCCTGCTCACTTTCGCCGAGGCTGGGGGCTCGCGATGAGCTGGCCCACCACGACGTCCCCATGCGACAGCGACCGCATGCACTGCTGGCCGAATGGAGGGGGTTGTCACCACAATACATTTCCCACCACGGCAGCCAACGCAGGCGCCGCAAAATCAAGACCTTGATGACGTCTCGATGGCCTCTTCTGGCCCTCGAGCACATCCAGGCCAACATCGAACCCCGGAGGATAGGCGCCAGGGAGACATGCACGTTGTTGTGGGCCGGCGCCATGACGATCTCCTCTAGACCGATGGGTGTGGCGCCCTCAACATCGATGAGCCCGCGCTCGGTGTTCGTGGGTGCCTACCTTTCGATGTCCGCTACCATGCCTTTATGCGAGAGCTGCGGCAAATCCATTGGTCATTCGTCCGCATGTTCAAGCTAGAGGTACCCGAGAAGTACGACGGGAGGCTGAACCCAGCGGAGTTCCTGAGCATCTACACCATCGTTGTTCAGGCTGCCGGGGGAAGTGATGAGAAGGTGTTCGCCAACTACTTCCCTGTGGCCCTCAAGTCCAATGTGATGTCTTGGGTGATGCACCTGCCGGAGAACTCCACTTCATCATGGGCAGATCTATGCCACGAGTTCATCAATACCTTCACCGGTGGTTACCAAGAGCCCGGCAGGCCCAATGACATGTAGCTTCTCCAGCAGAAGGAAGGAGAAACCCTCCGTAAGTATTTACAGAGATTCAGTAAAGTTCATAGAAATATTCCAAATATCCATCCGGTAGCTGTTATAGCAGCCTTCTAGTCCAATGTGCGCAACCGCCGCATTCGTTCTAAGATGAAGGTGCGGTTGCCCAAGACTATGAAGGAACTATACACACTGGTGGATAAATGTGCTCAGATGGAGGAAGGAAGGAAGTTGCCCGGGGAGGAGGATTGCAACAATGTTGATTCTAAGGATGAGGATGAATCAACCAGTCAGAAAGGAGCAAGAAGCGCAATAAGAAGCCAAGAGATAAGGTAGTAATGATTGTGGAAGGTTTTGGCACACCTAGTACCAGCAAGAAAGACAAAGCTGAGGCCCCCGACAAGGAAGCTGCAGTGTGCGCTGCTTGCCGGGAAGCCGCTACCGCAGAGAAAGTTCGGAAGGTGATGGTCCGTACTGCAAGATCCACCGGACCAAAGGCCATGACCTTCAAGAGTGTTACTAGGTTGAGCAGCTCGTCAAGAGAAAGAGGGCAGCATATGATAAGCATGATAAGGAAAAAGGTCAGAATGCTGCTGGCGATAAGGGCCGAGGTGGTGAAGCAAACCGCCATGGCAAGCCCTTTCGGAACTAAGGAAAGCCCGCCAGGGATCAAGAAAAGGAAATTTGTGATGATGTGAGTGATGAAGGGAATGAAGAAGAAACCAGCAAGCAGGAATTTCAGAAGGGCACTGACGCCCTATGCATTGATGGAGGTGCGTCTTTGCACACTTCCCATCACCAACTCAAGCGATTGACAAGGGAGGTCAATGCTATGGAACCAGTGCTAGAGGCCCGGAAGCCGCTCAAGTGGTCCCACACGCCCATTATCTTTGATGAGGAGGATCACCCTGGCTACACCACTGTGGTAGGGTGTTTGCCGTTGTTTGTCTCCCCAACAATTCACAACCTCAAGGTCACAAATATATTAGTGGATGCCGGGGCCAGGTTGAATCTGATTTCCCGGGCAGTCCTCAACAAGCTTCATATAGGAGAAGTGGAGCTAGACGTTACCGACATGCTTCAAGGAGTCAATCCCGGTAGGAGCCGTCCCAAGGGAAAGATTACGTTGCCCGTGACATTTGGGGGAGAACTGAACTATCGGACTGAGAAGATTGTCTTTGATGTGGTTGATCTCCCCCTGCCGCATAATGGGATTCTGGGACGCCCGGCCCTGGCTAAGTTCATGGCAGCATCCCACTATGCTTATAACACCTTGAAGATGCCTGGGCCACTGGGAGTCATCACTGTCCCATCAGATGAGAAGGATGCAATTATCTGTGTGGACAAGATGTACTGGGATGCTGTCGCGGCAGAGGCTGCGGCAGCAGCAGCTCCCGCCAAGGAAAGCAAAGGAAAGAAGAGGTATTGTAGGACCTCCGACAAGGAGTCTGGGAAGCGCGCCCCCTCCGAGTGCACGGTACCCGTTGACGACGCATCAGAGTGTTCCAACAGCAAGAGATCCAAGGTTGCTGCACCCCAAGTGAAGAAGGTCCCGGCAGGGCCGGCTGGCATTGATGGTACCTTAACTATCAGTGCGACCCTTGATGACTAATAGGAAAGCGCGCTCATTGCCTTCCTGCGGGCAAATATCAATTTGTTTGCCTTGTAACCATCTGATATCCCCGGTGTTCCCAGAGAGGTAATCGAGCACCACCTTGCTATCTGCCCACATGCCCAACCCGTCAAGCAGAAAGTTCGGAAGCAGGCCTTGGAGCGGCATCAGTTCATTGCCGAAGAAATCAAGAAGCTAGAGGCGGGTGGTTTAGTCAGAGGAGTACTGCACCCTACATGGTTGGCAAACCCAGTGGTAGTCCAGAAGGCGAATGGGAAATGGAGGCTTTGCATTGATTTCACGGATCTCAACAAGGCTTGCCCGAAGGACCCATTTCCTTTGCCGCACATCGACCAGATCGTGGATTCCACTTCAGGTTGCGATTTGCTATCCTTTTTGGATGCATACTCCGGTTATCACAACATCTTCATGTCCAAAGAGGATGAGGAAAATACATCGTTTATCACCCCGTGTGGTACGTACTATTTTGTCCGCATGCCTTTCGGATTAAAGAGTGTCGGGTCCACTTTTGCAAGTGCAGTCCAGATTGGTTTTGAGCCACAGCTGCACAGAAACATAGAAGCTTATATGGATGACATTGTGGTCAAAATCAAGGATAAGACCACACTTATTCAGGATTTGGAGGAGACATTTGCTAATTTGCGCAAGATCAACTTGAAGCTTAACCCGGAGAAGTGTGTGTGTAGTGTCCCCTCTGGCAAGCTACTTGGATTATTCATGTCCCATCGGGGGATTGAAGCCAACCCCAATAAGATCAAAGCCATTGAGCATATCCAAGCGCCAACGATAGTTAAGGATGTGAGGTGCTTGACGGGATGCGTTGCCGCACTAAGCAGATTCATCTCCAAGTCTGCCGAGCATGCCCTGTCGTCCTTCATGGTTTTGAAGAAGGCAGGGCCTATGAAGTGGACCCCGGAAGCAGATGCAACATTGCAAGAATTGAAGGCCTACCTATCGTCTGTGCCTACCTTGGTTGTGCCCAAACCCCAAGAACCGTTGCTGCTTTACTTGGTGGCAACCAACCAAGTAGTCAGTGCGGCCTTGGTAGCACAACGAGAAGTGGATGAGGTAGAGAGTGGCCAGATCAGGGCAGATCCAGAAGAGGACCAGAATAGCAGTGAGCACAGCAACGAAGAAAGTGGTGCAGTGCCTAGTGTACTTCGTTAGCTCCTTGTTACAAGGGGCTAGATCGAGGTACTCTGGCATGCAAAAGTTGATCTTTGGCCTCATCATGGCCTCAAGGAAACTGTGCCACTACTTCCAAGCCCATGAGACCACAGTTATCACCCATTTCCCGTTGCAACGGATACTCCAAAACCCTAAGGCCACCGGCAGAATATTGGAGTGAGCTTTGGAGTTATCCAACTTTGGTTTGAAGTTTGAGAGCACATTAACTATTCAGAGCAGGGCATTGGCAGAGTTTGTTGCAGAATGGATGCCAACCCCTGATGAGGAAGTAACAGAAACAACTCTCCCTAAGAAGGAATCACCCAAAGAAAGGATTATGTATTTTGATGGTGCTTTTTCCCTACAAGGTGTCGGGGTTGGCATGCTTCTTGTTGCCCCCTCCGGGGAACACTTGAAGTACGTCGTCCAGATGCACTTTGCTCGGGAAGAAGCCACCAACAATACAGCTGAGTATGAGGGGCTCCTTGTCGGGCTCAGGATTGCAACAGAAATGGGAATCAAGAAGTTGATCATTCGAGGGGATTCACAGCTTGTGGTGAGACAAGTCAACAAGGATTATCAAAGCCCATTGATGGAAGCATACGATGAGGAAGTGAGGAGATTGGAGGAGCGCTTTGATTGGTTGCAAACAGAGCACGTACCCCGTGCAGAAAACAACATAGTTGATCACCTGTCAAAGTGTGTTGCGCAAAAGCTTCCTGGGGAACCAAGAACTTTTGTTCTCCATCTCTCCCAGGCTCCGTATCACCAGCCAAAATGGCTCGGAAAAGGAGAAAGTTGGACTATGGTAAGCCTCTCCTGGCAGAGCCATCCTCTCCCGACAGAGACCCTGCTGGAAACAACTCCTTAAAGCTTGCCGGACCACCCCCTCCAGTCGAGCCTATGCACCCTGTGAACGAGGCTGGTGCTCCTGCAGCCGAGGAGGTGCCTCTAGTCCTCGTTGCCGAGCCCTAGGCTCCAACTTGGGAAAGGCATTTCGTCTGCTTCCTCCAAACCGGAGAGCTTCCCAACGACCAAGATGAAGCTGAGAAAGTAGCCCGGAGGGCAAGTATGTACCAGTTTGTCGATGACTCTCTGAACAGAAGGAGGCCCAACGGTGTGAAATTGAAGTGTGTTTGCCAGGAAGATGGAAAGGAACTGTTGGCTTAGATTCATAGAGGAATGTGCTGCTCACACATTGGATCAAGGGCATTAGTTGGGAAAGCACTCCGGCAGGGATTCTATGGGCCCACAGCCCTCCAAGATGTAGTTGAGCTCATCACGACATGTGAAGCCTACCAGTTCCATTCCAAGAGAACACACCTGCCTGCCCAAGCCCTTCAGACAATCCCTTTATAATGGCCATTTTCGGTCTGGGAGCCCGAGATCCTCAGCCCCTTCCCCCGAGCGACCGAGGGCTTTGAATTCTTGTTCGTTGCCATCGACAAGTTTACAATGTGGCCAGAAGTGTCTGCTGTGAGAAAGGTGACTGCTCAGTCAGCTATCAAGTTCTTGAAAGAATCGGTGTGCCGTTTTGGAGTTTCGGCAAGGATCATCACTGACAACGGCACCCAGTTCACGAGCCACGCCTTCATGCAATACGTTCATGCCCTCGGATGCAAGATCTCATTCACCTCTGTAGCACACCCCCGGAGCAATGGACATGCTGAGAGGGTGAACGCTAAAGTGCTTCGTTGACTCGTCAAGACAAGAACTTTCGAAATGCTGCAGAAGAACGGCAGGCAGTGGATCGAGGAGCTGCCGGTAATTCTCTGGTCCATCAGAACGACACCTAATCGAGCTATCGGGCAGACTCCCTTCTCCCTGGTCTACGGGGCAGAAGTAGTTATCCCCACGGAACTCATTTAGGGGTCCCCTCGAGTACCTACCTACGATGAAGTAGCGCAAGATCATCACCGACGTGACGATGCTATGCTACTCGAGGAGAACCGTCTCCGGGCTGCTACGCGTCCTGCACGCTACCAGCAAGCCCTGCGCCGCTATCATAGCCGCAGGGTTCACGCCCGGTGCTTTGAGAAAGGTGACCTTGTCCTTAGGCGCGTTCGGTCCGCCAAGGGTACACACAAGTTATCACCAAAGTGGGATGGTCCATACCGGGTAGTACGAGTCACCAGACCCAGCGCAGTCCGTCTAGAGACCGGAGATGGCACTCAGTTGCAAAACTCATGGAATATTGAGCATCTCCGAAAGTTCTACCTGTAAGGTGCAGAGGCTGCCGGGTCCTGCCCGGCAGCCACCCATTGTACATGGCCTTGCCGAAGTTGCATGTAACCCCCTATACAAGCCGGGGCAATGACCATGTGCAAGAGAACATAAAGAAGCGTTGTAGGGGGGGCAACTAATATTGCATGCATGCACGAGCACACCAAGATCACGACATACGCATTCCATGAGCATTTGCATATGCATATAGATAGGATTTCATCCTGCATTCATTACCATCTACATGGAGTTGTAGGTTCCTACCGTGAACTTGACTTCGACAAGAGATGAGAAGATTGCACGGCACGGCGATCCCCGGCAAGCCAAACAGATAAGTTTACCTCCTCTCCATTAGTGTTCTGTAAAGCTATAACTTTGCATGATAAAACCTCGCCTCTCTTTTAAAACTTGGGTGCTCCCATCCATGACTCGAATGTTGCTTTGGCAGGATGGTCGCAGTGGCCTTTGGTAAAAGGAAATTGGCAGGCGGCTGGCCCCTCTTTCTGTTCCCCGGCAGACAGAGATCTCCGGCAGACAAAAGAGGGTACCGACAAGATATCCTGCCGGAAAGAGGCACTCCACCTCTGCATGGACATATACATGCCTGAGTTCCCGACAAGGTTCATCTTTTTCATTCATATGCCAATACAAGTACAAGCATTACATAACACAAAGATGGACTCGAGACATTACATTATTTGAATTAAAATTTGGCAATTGCCGACAAGTTTATGATTGAAAAAAGATAAGTGCCCCGTTACGCCTTTGCCCTTGTCCATGTCCTATAGGAAGAGGTCAAGGAGGCTGGCGGCGGGCACCGCTTGAAGGAAATATGCCCTAGAGGCAATAATAAAGTTATTATTTATTTCCTTATTTCATGATAAATGTTTATTATTCATGCTAGAATTGTATTAACCGGAAACATAATACATGTGTGAATACATAGACAAACATAGTGTCACTAGTATGCCTCTACTTGACTAGCTCGTTGAATCAAAGATGGTTAAGTTTCCTAGCCCTGGACAAAAGAGTTGTCATTTGATTAACGGGATCACATCATTAGGAGAATGATGTGATTGACATGACCCATTCCGTTAGCCTAGCACTTGATCGTTTAGTATGTTGCTATTGCTTTCTTCATGACTTATACATGTTCCTGTAACTATGAGATTATGCAACTCCTGTTTACCGGAGGAACACTTTGGGTGCTACCAAACGTCACAACGTAACTGGGTGATTATAAAGGAGTACTACAGGTGTCTCCAACGGTACATGTTGGGTTGGCGTATTTTGAGATTAGGTTTTGTCACTCCGATTGTCGGAGAGGTATCTCTGGGCCCTCTTGGTAATGCACATCATTATAAGCCTTGCAAGCAATGTGACCAAATGAGTTGGTTACGGGATGATGCATTACGTAACGAGTAAAGAGACTTGCCAGTAATGAGATTGAACTAGGCATTGGATACCGACGATCGAATCTCGGGCAAGTAACATACCGATGACAAAGGGAACAACGTATGTTGTTATGCGGTTTGACCGATAAAGATCTTCGTAGAATATGTAGGAGCCAATATGGGCATCCAGGTCCCACTATTGGTTATTGACCGAGAATAGTTCTAGGTCATGTCTACATAGTTCTCGAACCCGTAGGGTCCGCACGCTTAAGGTTTCGATGACAGTTATATTATGAGTTTATGAGTTTTGATGTACCGAAGGAGTTCGGAGTCCCGGATGAGATCGGGGACATGACGAGGAGTCTCGAAATGGTCGAGACGTAAAGATCGATATATTGGACGACTATATTCGGAGTTCGGAAAGGTTCCGAGTGATTCGGGTATTTTTCGGAGTACCGGAGAGTTACGGGAATTCGCCGGGGACAAGTATTGGGCCTTATTGGGCCATACGGGAAAGAGAGAGGGGCTGCCTAGGGCAGGCCGCGCCCCCCCCAAGGCCTAGTCCGAATCGGACTAAGGGGAGGGGCCGCACCCCCTCCTTCCTTCCCTTCTCTCTTCCCCTTCCTTGTCTCCTACTCCTACTACATGGAAGGACTCCTAGTTGGACTAGGAAAGGGGGAATCCTACTCCCGGTGGGAGTAGGACTCCCCATGGCGCGCCCCTCCTAGGGCCGGCCTCCTCCTCCTCCCTCCTTTATATACGGGGGCAGGGGGGCACCCCATGACACACAAGTTGATCTACGGATCGTTCCTTAGCCGTGTGCGGTGCCCCCTTCCACCATATTCCACCTCGGTCATATCGTCGCGAAGCTTAGGAGAAGCCCTGCGCCGGTAGAACATCAACATCGTCACCATGCCGTCGTGCTGACGGAACTCATCTCCGGAGCTCGACTGGATCGGAGGCCGGAGATCGTCATCGAGCTGAACGTGTGCTGAACTCGTAGGCCCCGTATGTTCGGTTCTTGGACCGGTCGGATCGTGAAGACGTACGACTACATCAACCGCGTTGTTATAACGCTTCCGCTAACGGTCTACGAGGGTACGTGGACATACACTCTCCCCTCTCGTTGCTATATCATCACCATGATCTTGCGTGTGCGTAGGAATTTTTTTGAAATTACTACGTTCCCCAACAGTGATATCAGAGCCTAGGTTTTATGTGTTGATGTTATATGCACGAGTAGAACACAAGTGAGTTGTGGGCGATACAAGTCATACTGCTTACCAGCATGTCATACTTTGGTTCGGCGGTATTGTTGGATGAAGCGGCCCGGACCGACATTACGCGTACGCTTACGCGAGACTGGTTCTACCGACGTGCTTTGCACACAGGTGGCTGGCGGGTGTCAGTTTCTCCAACTTTAGTTGAACCGAGTGTGGCTACACCCGGTCCTTGCGAAGGTTAAAACAGCACTAACTTGACGAACTATCGTTGTGGTTTTGATGCGTAGGTAAGAACGGTTCTTGCTCAGCCCGTAGCAGCCACGTAAAATTTGCAACAACAAAGTAGAGGACGTCTAACTTCTTTTTGCAGGGCATGTTGTGATGTGATATGGTCAAGACGTGATAAGATATAAGTTGTTGTATGAGATGATCATGTTTTGTTGAAGTTATCGGCAACTGGCAGAAGCCCTATGGATGTCTCTTTGTTGCATAAGATGCAAGTGCCAAATAATTGCTTTACTTTATCGCTATGCGATAAGCAATAGTTGCAAGAGCAATAGTTGGCGAGACGACCATGTGACGACACATTGATATAGATCAAGATGATGAAGATCACGGTGTCGTGCCAGTGACGATAGAGATCATGACAGTACTTTGAAGATGGAGATCAAAGGCGCAAGATGATCATGGCCATATCATGTCACATATTTTGATTGCATATGATGTTTATTGTAATACATCTTATTCTGTTTTGTTTGACGGTAGCATTTTAAGATGATCTCTCACTAATTATCAAGAAGTGTTCTCCCTGAGTATGCACCGTTGCGAAAGTTCTTCGTGCTGAGACACCACGTGATGATTGGGTGTGATAGGCTCTACGTTCAAATACAACGGGTGCAAAACAGTTGCACACGCGAAATACTCAGGTTAAACTTGATGAGCCTAGCATATACAGATATGGCCTCGGAACATGGAGACCGAAAGGTCGAGCGTGAATCATATAGTAGATATGATCAACATAGTGATGTTCACCATTGAAAACTACTCCATCTCACGTGATGATCGGACATGGTTTAGTTGATTTGGATCACGTGATCACTTAGATGACTAGAGAGATGTCTGTCTAAGTGGGAGTTCTTAAGTAATATGATTAATTGAACTTAAATTTATCATGAACTTAGTCCTGGTAGTATTTTGCAAATTATGTTATAGATCAATAGCTCGCGTTGTTGCTTTCATATGTTTATATGTTCCTAGAGAAAATTGTGTTGAAAGATGTTAGTAGCAATGATGCGGATTGGATCCGTGATCTGAGGTTTATCCTCATTGCTGCACAGAAGAATTATGTCCTTAATGCACCTCTAGGTGACAGACCTATTGCAGGAGCAGATGCAGACGTTATGAACGTCTAGCTAGCTCAATATGATAACTACTTGATAGTTTAGTGCACCATGCTTAACGGCTTAGAATCGGGACTTCAAAGACGTTTTGAACGTCATGGACCATATAAGATGTTCCAGGTATTGAAGTTAATATTTCAAGCAAATACCCGAGTTGAGAGATATGAAGTCTCCAACAAGTTCTATAGCTAAAAGATGGAGGAGAATCGCTCAACTAGTGAGCATGTGCTCAGATTGTCTGGGTACTACAATCGCTTGAATCAAGTGGGAGTTAATCTTCCAGATAAAATAGTGATTGACAGAATTCTCTAGTCACCATCACCAAGTTAGTAGAACTTCGTGATGAACTATAATATGCAGGGGATAACGGAAACGATTCCCAAGCTTTTCGTGACGCTAAAATCGACGAAGGTAGAAATCAAGAAAAACATCAAGTGTTGATGGTAGACAAGACCACTAGTTTCAAGAAAAGGGCAAAGGGGAGAAGGGGAACTTCAAGAAGAACGGCAAGCGAGTTGCTGCTCAAGTGAAGAAGCCCAAGTCTGCCCTAAGCCTGAGACTAAGTGCTTCTACTGCAAAGGGATTGGTCACTGGAAGCGGAACTACCCCAAGTGATTGGCGGATAAGAAGGATGGCAAAGTGAACATAAGTATATTTGATATACATGTTATTGATGTGTACTTTACTAGTGTTTATAGCAACCCCTCAGTATTTGGTACTAGTTCAGTTGCTAAGATTAGTAACTCGAAACGGGAGTTGCAGAATAAACAGAGACTAGTTAAGGGTGAAGTGACGATGTGTGTTGGAAGTGGTTCCAAGATTGATATGATCATCATCGCACACTCCCTATACTTTCGGGATTAGTGTTGAACCTAAATAAATGTTATTTGGTGTTTGCGTTGAGCACAAATATGATTTGATCGTGTTTATTGCAATACGGTTATTCATTTAAGTAAGAGAATAAACTGTTGTTCTGTTTACATGAATAAAACCTTATATGGTTACACACCCAATGAAAATGGTTCATTGGATCTCGATCATAGTGATACACATATTCATAATATTGAAACCAAAAGATGCAAAGTTAATAATGATAGTGCAACTTATTTGTGGCACTGTCGTTTGGGTCATATCGGTGTAAAGCGCATGAAGATACTCCATAAAGATGGATTTTCGGAATCACTTGGTTATGAATCATTTGATGCTTGCGAACCGTGCCTTTTGGGCAAGATGACTAAAACTCTGTTCTCCGGAACAATGGAACAAGCTATTGACTTATTGGAAATAATACATACCGATGTATGCGATCCAATGAGTGTTGACGCTCGTGGCAAGTATCGTTATTTTCTGAACTTCACAAGATGATTTGAGCAGATATGGGTATATCTACTTGATGAAACATAAGTCTGAAATAGTTGAAAGGTTCAAAGGAATTCAGAGTGAAGTGGAAAAATCATCATAACAAGAAAATAAAGTTTCTGCGATCTGATCGCGGAGACAAATATTTGAGTTACGAGTTTGGTCATCAATTAAAACAATGTGGAATAGTTTCACAGCTCACGCCACCTGGAACACCACAACGTTATGGTGTGTCCGAACGTCGTAACCGTACTTTATTGAATATGGTGCGATCTATGATGTCTCTTATCGGTTTTACCACTATCGTTTTGGGGTTGTGCATTAGAGACAGCTGCATTCACGTTTAAAAAAAAGGGCACCATCTAAATCCGTTGAGACGACACCGTATGAACTATGGTTTAACAGTAAACCTAAGCTGTCATTTCTTAAAGTTTGGAGTTGCGATGCTTATATGAAAAAGGTTTTCAACCTGATAAGCTCAAACCCAAATCGGAGAAGTGCGTCTTCATAGAATATCCAAGGGAAACTGTTGGGTACACCTTCTATCACAGATCCAAAGGCAAGACATTCGTTGCTGAGAATGGATACTTTCTAGAGAAGAAGTTTCTCTCGAAAGAAGTGAGTGGGAGGAAAGTTGAAACTTGATAAGGTAATTGTACCTTCTCACTTATTGGAAAGTAGTTCATCACAGAAATCTGTTCCTCTGACTGCTACACCAATTAGTGAGGAAGCTAATGATGATGATCATGTAACTTCAGATCAAGTTACCACCGAATCTCGTAGGTAAACCAGAGTGAGATCCGCACCAGAGTGGTACGGTAATCCTCTTCTGGAAGTCATGTTACTAGACCATGATGAACTTGCGAACTATGAGGAAGCGATGATGAGCCCAGATTCCGCGAAATGGCTTGAGGCCATAAAATCTGAGATATGATCCATGTATGAGAACAAAGTATGGACTTTGATTGACTTGCTCGATGATCAACAAGCCATGGATCTTCAAGAGGAAGACAGATGCTGATAGTAGTGTTACTATCTACAAAGCTAGACTTGTCGAAAAAGGTTTTTGACAAAGTTCAAGGTGTTGAATACAATGAGATTTTCTCACTTGTATCGATGCTTAAAAGTTTGTCCGAATCATGTTAGAAATTGCCACATTTTATGAAATTTGGCAAATGGATGTCAAAACTACATTCCTTAATAGATTTGTTAAAGAAGAGTTGTATATGATACAACCAGAAGGTTTTGTCAATCCTAAAGGTGCTAACAAAGTGTGCATGATCCAGTGATCCATCTATGGACTGGTGAAAGCATCTCAGAGTTGGAATATGCTTTGATGAGTTGATCAAAGCATATGGTTTTATACAGACTTTCGGAAAGGCCTGTATTTACAAGAAAGTGAGTGGGAGCACTACAGCATTTCTGATAAGTATATGTGAATGACATATTGTTGATCGAAAACAATGTAGAATTATTCTGCAAAGCCTAAAGAAGTGTTTTAAAAGGAGTTCTTTAAAAGAAAGACCTTGGTAAAGCTGCTTACACATTGAGCATCACGATCTATATAGATAGATCAAGACGCTTGATAAGATTTTTCAATGAATACATACCTTGATAAATTTTTGAAATAGTTCAAAATAGAACAGTCCAAGAAGAAGTTCTTGCCTGTGTTGCAAGGTGTGAGGTTGAGTAAGACTCAAGACCCGACCATGGCAGAAAATAAAAAGAGAATGAAAAGTCATTTCCTATGCCTCAGTCATAGGTTCTATAAAGTATGCTATGCTGTGAACCAGACCTATTGTATACCTTGCTCTGAGTTTGACAAAGGAATACAATATTGATCTAATAGTAGATCACTGGACAGCGGTCAAAAATATCCTTAGTGAGGACTAAGGAGATGTTTCTCGATTATGGAGGTGATAAAAGAGTTTGTTGTAAAAGTTACATCGGTGCAAACTTTTACACTGATCCAGATGACTCTAAGTCTCAAACTGGATACATATTGAAAGTGGGAGCAATTAAGCTAGAGTAGCTCCATGCAGAGCATTGAAGACATAGAATGTTTGCAAAATACATACGGCTCTGAATATGACAGACCCGTTGACTAAGCTTCTCTCACGAGCAAAACATGATCATACCTTAGTACTCTTTTGGGTGTTAATCACATAGCGATGTGAACTAGATTATTGACTCTAATAAACCCTTTGGGTGTTGATCACATGATGATGTGAACTATGGGTATTGATCACATGCAGATGTGAATATTGGTGTTAAATCACATAGCGATGTGAACTAGATTATTGACTCTAGTGCAAGTGGGAGACTGAAGGAAATATGCCCTAGAGGCAATAATAAAGTTATTATTTATTTCCTTATTTCATGATAAATGTTTATTATTCATGCTAGAATTGTATTAACCGGAAACATAATACATGTGTGAATACATAGACAAACATAGTGTCACTAGTATGCCTCTACTTGACTAGCTCGTTGAATCAAAGATGGTTAAGTTTCCTAGCCCTGGACAAAAGAGTTGTCATTTGATTAACGGGATCACATCATTAGGAGAATGATGTGATTGACATGACCCATTCCGTTAGCCTAGCACTTGATCGTTTAGTATGTTGCTATTGCTTTCTTCATGACTTATACATGTTCCTGTAACTATGAGATTATGCAACTCCCGTTTATCGGAGGAACACTTTGGGTGCTACCAAACATCACAACGTAACTGGGTGATTATAAAGGAGTACTACAGGTGTCTCGAAAGGTACATGTTGGGTTGGTGTATTTCGAGATTAGGTTTTGTCACTCCGATTGTCGGAGAGATATCTCTGGGCCCTCTCGGTAATGCACATCATTATAAGCCTTGCAAGTAATGTGACCAAATGAGTTGGTTACGGGATGATGCATTACGTAACGAGTAAAGAGACTTGCCAGTAATGAGATTGAACTAGGCATTGGATACCGACGATCGAATCTTGGGCAAGTAACATACCGATGACAAAGGGAACAACGTATGTTGTTATGCGGTTTGACCGATAAAGATCTTCGTAGAATATGTAGGAGCCAATATGGGCATCCAGGTCCCGCTATTGGTTATTGACCGAGAATAGTTCTAGGTCATGTATAACAACATATGCCTCTTCCCGTCTTTAAAGAGGCATCCTTCCTGATCGTGACGGCACAGAGGAACTCTCAATGAAAGCACCAATGTCGGTGTCAAAACCGGCGGATCTCGGGTAGGGGGTCCCGAACTATGCGTCTAGGCGGATGGTAACAGGAGACAAGGGACACGATGTTTTTACCCAGGTTCGGGCCCTCTCGATGGAGGTAAAACCCTACTCCTGCTTGATTGATATTGATGATATGGGTAGTACAAGAGTGGATCTACCACGAGATCAAGGAGGCTAAACCCTAGAAGCTAGCCTATGGTATGATTGTTGTTGTTGTTGTTGTTGTGTCCTACGGACTAAAACCCTCCAGTTTATATAGACACCGGAGAGGGCTAGGGTTACACAGAGTCGGTTACAATGGTAGGAGATCTACATATCCGTATCGCCAAGCTTGCCTTCCACGCCAAGGAAAGTCCATTCCGGACACGGGACGAAGTCTTCAATCTTGTATCTTCGTAGTCTTGGAGTCCGGCCGATGATGATAGTTCGGCTATCCGGACACCCCCTAGTCCAGGACTCCCTCACCAGGTTACCCACCACGTTGCGGTGGTAGAGGAACGACGCGGCGACTCTTCTTCTGTATTAAAGACCAGTTATGTCCGGACTCCTGATCCCTCCATGCCGCATTCCCGCGGAGGGACGGACGTCGATCAAGTACTGAACCTAAAGTCAGGCAGCGGACCAGATTCATTGGACAACGTCCAGCAATCCGAACTTCCAAATTTGGAAACTTTTCGGCCCTTGAGCCTCAAGCTGGGCAGGGTTCCGGACTCAATTCCACCCTCCCACCCAAACATAAGCGATCTATCTCAAATCCGGCAAGAGCCCACGGAAACAGTACATCATTACTGGGCCAGATTCCTCCTGGTTATGGACAGGATAAAAGACTGCCATGAGGAAAGCGCAATCTCAGTTTTCTGCAACAATTGCACGGACAAGGGATTCTTGAACGCCGTAAGTCGTCGCGAAATTACACGCTTCGCCGACCAGGCGTCCATAGTACGAAAGTATTGTGCTATGGAGAGTATCTGGAAAACCGAAACTAAGTTTTGGGACAATCCGGCTCCGAACACAACCCTAGCCCGAAACAAAAGGGTGCATCATGCTCAGGCACTCGGGATAAAAACCAAAAAGCAAAAACCCCATAAAGGGCACGGAACCGTACTGGAGGGATGGCTCAGCGGACCCTGTAAAATTCATAGTACAGAGGGCGCCACTCCAACACGTAGCCTTCGAGCATGTTGGATACTGCGGCAGGTGGCCAAAAGTGGCGAAGAGCTCCTAGCCCCGGAGAACCACCCCAACAGTACCAGTACGGTATTAACAGTCTTCGAGACTTTCGCATCAAAAAATATGCGGAAACGAACAATCCGCAGCCTCGCCGAAGTCTACCAAGTAGCAACAACAAATCCATGGAGCGACACGGCTATCACCTTCAACGCCAGCGACAAACCTAAATTCCGAACAGCCCGAGCACCATCCGCATTGGTCCTCAGCCCAATAGTGGACGGCTTTCATCTTACCAAGGTACTCATGGATGGCGGCAGCGGATTAAACCTCATTTATGAGGAAACCCTTTGAAAAATGGAAATAGACTGGAGCCGCATTGAGCGAAGTAGCACAACCTTTAGAGGAATAATCCCTAGCCGGGAAGCATGCTGCATAGGAAAAATTACACTTGATGTGGTGTTCGGCTCGCCGGACAATTACAGGTCCGAGGAGGTCACATTCCAAGTGGCCCCATTCAGCAGCGGATATCACGCTTTATTAGGACGAGAGGCATTCGCAATTTTCCAAGCCATACCCCATTACGGGTACATGAAGCTTAAAATGCCCGGGCCCAATGGAACCATCACTCTTGTCAGTGATCCGGACATAGCACTCTGCGCCGAAAACAAGACAGCCACACTAGCCCTAGATGCACTATCCGAAGCCCTAGCGGCAGAGGAACTCACTGCGCTGCGCTCCACGGTGAACAGGGATGATGTGATAGTCGATAAGAGATCCAAGTCCACCTCTTTTAAACCAGCGGACGAAATAGTCAAATTCCAGGTCCATCCAACGGATCCCACAAAGACGGCCTCCATTGGGGCACAGTTAAACCCTGATGTAGATGCCGCACTACGAGAATTCCTTCGGGAGAATTGGGACATCTTTGCCTGGCACCCTTCATATATGCCAGAAATCCCACGCAGATTGGCAGAACACAGCCTAAACATCCTAAAAGGATTCAAGCCAGTCAAACAGGCTCTTCGTCGATTTTCCGATCCCAAAAGACAGGCAATGGGAGAGGAGCTAGACAAACTATTGGAAGCCGGATTCATCAGAGACATCAAACTTCCGGACTGGCTAGCGAACCTGGTAATGGTACCAAAAAAGGACAAATCCTGGCGCCTGTGTGTCGATTTTAAAGACCTTAACAAGGCTTGTCCAAAGGATCCTTTCCCCCTTCCCCGCATCAATCAAATCATCGACGCTACCGCAGGACACGATTCATTGTGCTTCCTCGACGCATACTCCGGCTACCATCAAATCAAGATGGCGGAGGCAGACCAAGCCGCAACGGCATTCATTACTCCATACGGACCATTCTGCTTCAACACAATGCCCTTCGGACTCAAAAACACTAGCGCAACATATCAGCGCATGATTCAGACATGTCTGGCTACCCAGATCGGCAAAACAGTGGAGGCATACGTAGACGACGTGGTCGTCAAGACCAAATGTCGGTGTCAAAACCGGCGGATCTCGGGTAGGGGGTCCCGAACTGTGCGTCTAGGCGGATGGTAACAGGAGACGAGGGACACAATGTTTTACCCAGGTTCGGGCCCTCTCGATGGAGGTAAAACCCTACGTCCTGCTTGATTAATATTGATGATATGGGTAGAACAAGAGTGGATCTACCACGAGATCAAGGAGGCTAAACCCTAAAGCTAGCCTATGGTATGATTGTTGTAATGTATGTTGTGTCCTACGGACTAAAGCCCTCCGGTTTATATAGACACCGGAGGAGGCTAGGGTTACACAGAGTCGGTTACAATGGTAGGAGATCTACATATCCGTATCGCCAAGCTTGCCTTCCACGCCAAGGAAAGTCCCATCCGGACACGGGACGGAGTCTTCAATCTTGTATCTTCGTAGTCTTGGAGTCCGGCGGACGATGATAGTCCGGCTGTCCGGACACCCCCTAGTCCAGGACTCACTCAGTAGCCCCCGAACCAGGCTTCAATGACGATAAGTCCAACGCGTATATAGTCTTCGGCGTTGCAAGGCGGGTTCTCCCTTCAAGTTCCACGTACCTGCCGAACAGTGTCCGGCTCATCATAAATACTGTGTTTCTCGGCTTCTATGCCCAATAATGGTCTTTTTCCACGCGTCACACAAATGCGAAAAGCCAGGGTGTCTTTTATGTTTCACCCCCTAGTCGTGCGAGTCGTCCGCCTACAAAAGAGGCAAAAATCCAGATCCAAACCACACCATCTTCCTCCCGCGAATACTTCATCGGAGCGCCCTTGACCTAAAAATCCATTCCATCATGGGACCGTCGACGCGGCTCCTCTTCTCGCGCTCCCAGCCCACCGCCAGGGGATTGGAGGAGGTGCTCTGTTCCGCACAACGAGCTAGCGAAGCTCCAAGCGGGGGGATATCTCCCTCCGGCCTTTATGGTCCCGGTCCAAGCCGGACTGGTCACTTATCAAGGTGGGAGGCAAGCGGAGGCTACCCCAAGCCCCAATAAAGGGGAGCGAGTATGCTTCGTCCCTTATCTAATAAGGGGACTCGGATTCCCAATACATCCGTTCCTCCGCGGGCTCCTGGAGTTCTACGGACTCCAGCTCCACCACCTCACGCCCGCCTCTGTCCTGCATATCGCGGGCTACGTAGCTCTTTGCGAGCTATTCCTGGGCATTGAGCCCCATTTTGCATTGTGGAAGAGGCTGTTCTACCTCGTACCCCGTTCCTATGAGGGGTCCATATATCAAGTGGGTGGCGCCGAAATATGGCGCATTGCCGGGACCGGATACCCATCCGGTGCTCCCAAGAAGGCGTCCGAAGACTGGCCTTCAGAATGGTTTTACATAGGTGACGCTCCGCTGCCGGACCCAGTCCGGATTGGCCTCCCGGAGTTTAGTGCTGCTCCTCTAAAGAAACGCCTCAGCTGGCGCCCACGGAGCCCCCGATTGGAGGAAGACAAGAGCGTCCATTACTTGATGGGCCGAATAAGATTACTGGCCCATTCCGGGTTGACCATGATTGGAATCATGGCAACATGCATCATGCAGGGGGTGCAGCCATTGCAATACAGAGGCCACCCCATGTGGGATTTCAACGGGGAAGACGATGCCACCCGTCATGGCCGCGAAGGGCCGGATTCGACCGAGGATCTGGTAGAGATCCTGTCTAGCCTGTACAAAGGGGAAAAGGAGGACTTCCTTCGAACGGACCCTTTGAATGGGTTTTCCATGAACAACCCTAGAGGATGGGTAAGCGAACACTTTTAAGGGCTCAACCCATATTTTCGAAGTTTAGGCTTCTTACATTATGTCTTCGGCGCAGGATCTACGCCGGACTGTGGAGGACATGGTAAGTCCCGCTCCGCAACCCGAGGATCCAGAAAGATCCCTGGATCCGACCTCCAAAGAGGATCCGAACATCGAAGTGGAGCTGATCGACGGGGTGTTTCACCAGCTCAGCATGGATAATGCTTTGGTCGCCATTACGGCGGACTACCCCGGACTGCATCCGGCTTCCCAGGTGACTGTGACCGAGGTCCGGACACCATTATCTCTTCCTTGCCCATTTCTGACCTTCACGGACGATGGTATTTTACAGGAAGCGCCTTCAAGGGGGGAAGCCGAGCCCGCGGGGGCTGACCAACAAAGGTCAGTCCGGACCAGCAGGCGGAAAAGGAGCGCGGCGCGGACTGAAACGTCGCTGCAAAGGTATAACTCGTATTTAAATTTTCAGAGCGACGTTCCTAGGAAGCGTCTGAGTGCTCATGATCTGTATAGGAGAAAGAGCGCTCGCCGGACTGCGGGCGCGGAAGTTGCCGATCCAACCTATACCGGCCAGGCTCCAGCGCCCGGCCTGGAGGGGGAGGCGAGCGCAAGGCGCGGGCCGGATCCTCCTCCAACGGAGGACACCGACAGACTGTCCGCCACCAAGTCTGAGGTGGAGAGTGCCATGAACCATAGGCGCCACCGGACAGTGTTTCGTGAAGCGTGCTTTTCCCCTGAGGCATACGGTTAAGGGAATTTTAGTGGTTATATACACCAGTAGCCCCCGAGACTTAAAGTAGTTATGTTAACTGATTTAAGGATCATTTAAAACGCATGCTCTTACCGAGAAGAATGCCCAGCTGTCTCAGGAGCTGCAAGATTGCAAGGCCCAACATGAGGCCACACCTGCTGCCGCAGGAGGAGACGCAGAGACCCCTCCTGGTAACACATTTTTATTAATAAATATAAGCGCTGTGCGGCGTGCGCGCAAGTCTAATAGTGACATTGCAGGTGCTGCCGGACAAGATCCGGATAGGCAAGAATTATTACGCCAGCTAAAGGCCGCCGAGAGGGTGCTGAATAGGGTGCAGCAAGAAAGGAACAAGCTCCAGGATGCCCACGCCCAGCTCGGAGAAGAGCTGAAAGGTGTTCGGGCCAAGCTGTCCGGCTCCGTTAAGGAGACTGAGCGGCTTCATCGCGGCATCTATAGTAAGTGCTTGAGCGGACTCCTTTGAAAAGAAGAGTTCGGCAAGGAAGTTAATTGACAGATTATGTCTTGTAGGTATACTCACAGGTCGCCCCACGGAGGAGATGCCCGTATCGACGGGTGATCAACTTCCCGAGCTGTTGCTGCTGCTCGAACGAGTTCGGCAGGCAATGAGCGGCGTCGTCCAGGCCTTATGGCCAGCCCTCTCCCTACCCGAGGGCCTTGGGGAGCTTGCGGAGAAGCTTCAGGGAGTGCGGCAGCGCTTCCGTTTATGGAAGATTTCGGCCTGCCGCCAAGGTGCCAGGGAGGCTTGGGCCATGGTGAAGACGCGTTACAAGAGGGCGGATCCCAACCACATGGCCGAAGTCGGACCGGTGGGGCCCGATGGGAAGGAGATCCCTGTGAGTTTAGTATACAGCCAAGTAGAGTTGGCTGCCAAATTTTCCCAACGGGACTGTAAGTTAGACAACCTCTTAGACGGGATTGAGGAGGAATACAATCAGTAATTTTTACAATGTATGTTTTCCTTTAAATTGACATGTGAAATGCCTTCTAGCCGGATTGTAGATCGTTTGTCTTTGCCGACCTTTTCGCTTCAACCTCGGGACCCTAAAGTCCGGAGTGTGTCCGAATACCTTTTTGGTTAAGAAACAACCGGGGTATGCATGGAGACCAGGCGTAGGGGTCATTAGTGCTTTATCAGACAAGTGCCCAACTAGTTATGTTATATTACATGGTTAGTAAGAAACATCTTCCAGGGAGAATAGTTCCGTTAAGGGTTCCTTTCCCTGGGAGGCATGCCCTAAAGTGCATGTCCGGACTGCGAAAAAAAAGCAGAAAAAACATCTGGGGGCGGATAAATGAGTAGGTAAAAAATCATCTTTTAAGTCACCGACCGAATATACCCTTAAGGACGCTAGCTTTCGGCTTCACCCAGTCTGAGGTACACATCCGGCTGACCCGGCAGTAACAATCGCAGAGGTGCTCCCTTTACTTCCTAGCCGAACAATCGGGAATGTAGGGGTAAGCACAGGAGCCAGGCAACCCAGCTTGGCCAAAACTTAAGTCATATCGATGCATATAATGGTGAGTAAAAGGTACATGTGGAAGCTTGACACATGTGCTGGGCATGAAACCCTTATAATTGAGCTTCTGTAAAAGAAGCCCCCAGGTACAATGATCCGGCTCGCGCCTTGCGCTCGCCTCCCCCTCTGGACCAGGTGTTGGAGCCTGGCTAGTGGAGGCTTGGTTGGCAACCTCTCCGGGCACAGTCCGGCGAGCGCTCTTTCTCCTGGAAAAGTCATGAGCATCAACATACTTCACAGGGGTCTTTTCCTTAAAAACGGTGGCGTGCCATACCATTGCGGTGACATTTCAATTCGCACCGCACCCCTCTTCCGGCTGCTGGGCCGAACTGACCCTGGTTGGTCAGCTGCCGCGGGATAAGCTTCCCGCCTTGAAGGCACCTCCTGCGAGACACCGTTGGTATGCGGTGGTCAGAAATAAGCACGGACGAAGTAATGGTGTCAGGGCCCCGGTCATAGTTACCTGGGAAGCCGGAGATAAACCTGGGTAGTCAGCCGTAATGGCGACTAGAGCATTGTCCATGCTAAGTTGGTGGAACACCCCGTCAATCAGCTCCACCTTTATGTCCGGATCCTCTTCGGAGGCCGGATCAAGGGATCTTCCTGGATCCTCGGGTTGTGGAGCCGGACTGTGTATGCTCTCCACATCCCGGCGCAGTTCCTGCATCAAAATCATAAAGTAAGACACTTAACTTTGAAAGCACGGATCGGATGAATAAACGTCCGCTTACCCAGCTCCGAGGGTTATTCATGGAGAATCCATGAAATGGGCTCATTTGGAGGAAGTCCTCCTTCTCCCCCTTGTACAAGACGGACAGGATCTTCGCCAGATCTGCGGCCGATCCCGGCCCCTTGCGGCCATGACGGGTGGCGTCATTCTCCCCGTTGAAATCCCACATGGGGTGGCCCCTATATTGGAGCGGCTGCACCCCTCGCATAATGCACGTGGCCATGACTCCAATCATGGTTAAACCGGAATGAGCCAGCAACCTTATCCGGCCCATCAGATAACGGACGCTCCTGTCATCCTCCCATTGAGGGCTCCGCGGGCGCCAATTCAGGCGCTTCTTCAGAGGAGCATTGCTGAACTCCGGGAGGCCGATCCGAACTGGGTCCGGCAGTGGAGCATCTTCCACATAAAACCATTCCGAGGGCCAGTCTTCGGACGCCTTCTTTGGGGTTCCGGATAGATATCCGGTCCCGGCGATGCGCCATATTTCGGCTCCGCCCACTTGATATATCGACCCCTCGTGAGAACGAGGTACGAGGCAAAACAATCTCTTCAACCACACGAAAAATGGGGCTCGATGCCCAGGAACAGCTTGCAAAGAGCTACGAAGCCCGCAATGTGTAGAATGGAGGCGGGCGTAAGGTGATGAAGCTGGAGTCCGTAGAACTCCAGAAGCCCCCGGAGAAACGGATGTATGGGAAATCCGAGCCCCCTTATTAGATAAGGGACGAAACACACCCGCTCTCCATGGAGGGACTGGGGGTGTTCTCCGCCTGCTTTCCACCTTTGTAGGTGGCCAGCCCGGCTCGAACCGGGACCATAAAGGCCGGAGGAAGGTATCCCTTCGCTTGGAGCGTCACCAACTCGCTATGCGGGAATGAACATCTCCTCCAATCTCCCGGCTGAGGGCTGGGAGTGCGAGAGGAGGAGCCGCGTCGACGGTCCATGATGGAGTGGATTTTTGTCAGAAGCGCTCCGATGAGTACTTGCGGAAAGAGGATGGTGTGATTTGGATCTGGATTCTTGCCTCTCTTATAGGCAGCTTATTCGCGCAGCTAGGGGGTAAAATGTAAAAATACCCTGGCCTTTCGCATTCGTACGACACGTGGAAGAGGGCCATTATTGGGCGTGGAAGCCAAGGAGAGCAACATTTATAAAGAAGCGAACACTATTCGGCAAGCACATGGAATTTGGAGGAGAACCCGCCTTGCAACGCCGAAGACAATATACGCGCCAGACTCGTCGTCATTGAAGCCTGGTTCGGGGGCTACTGAGGGAGTCCTGGACTAGGGGGTGTCCGGATAGCCGAACTATCATCATCGGCCGGACTCCAAGACTATGAAGATACAAGATTGAAGACTTCGTCCCGTGTCCGGATGGGACTTTCCTTGGCGTGGAAGGCAAGCTTGGTGATATGGATATGTAGATCTCCTACCATTGTAACCGACTCTGTGTAACCCTAGCCCTCTCCGGTGTCTATATAAACCAGAGGGTTTTAGTCTGTAGGACACAACAACAACAACAATCATACCATAGGCTAGCTTCTAGGGTTTAGCCTCCTTGATCTCCTGGTAGATCCACTCTTGTACTACCCATATCATCAATATCAATCAAGCAGGAGTAGGGTTTTACCTCCATCGAGAGGGCCCAAACCTGGGTAAAAACATCGTGTCCCTTGTCTCCTGTTACCATCCGCCTAGACGCACAGTTCAGGACCCCCTACCCGAGATCCGCCGGTTTTGACACTGACAGGGAGGGTGGGGAAAAATATAATGTTCAAATAATATAATCTAAACAATCCTAAATAGAGCTTCACAAATTTATGTAAGGTCAAGGGGTTAACCCCCAACAATCTACATAGCTCCGCCTAAACACAACATTTGCATGTATGTAGTACTAGGCTTAATATTCATGTTTCAGTTTCCTGTTCATTTTAACTATTGAATTGAGGACCATGCATGTCTTACATTTTACTCCCTTCGTTCCTAAATATTAGTATTTTTTAGAGATTTCAAATGGACTGCCACATAGATTCACTCATTTTCTTCGTATGTAGTCACTTGTTGAAATCTCTAAAAGACAAATATTTAGGAATAAAAAGAGTATTTTTTGAATTCGTGTCATACATGCATGGTTTGGAAAAATAGATGCACTATACTTACTGGAGTGTTGTTGTATTTGTGTGTGTGTGTGTGTGTGTGTGGTCATATGCTTGATACATACAGAGTTTTCTCACCACCAAACCGTTCATCTTTTAAATTTGAATTTGCAATGAAAAACTTACTAGGGATACCATGAAACGTGAAATCCACGTTGAGATCACTTTGTCACAAACTCACTCTAATTCAAGAACTCGTCATAAATCAATTACCACGTTGAGATTACTATTTGCAAGGAAAATACGGGCATTGTAATACACATAGATTCGTTCGACAATTTAAAATATTCCTTTTGTATTCTCGAATGGTAGGACCCAACGGCGTACCAGCCAGACCTTGGCTCGTGTTGATCCTCGAAAAAAACCGGGCTTGTGGCCTTCTGGTGGTGTGCATGGTACGCACATTAGCGAACCCCAACCAGTCGAGCCTCCGCATTTCGAGTCGAAATATCTGGCGGCCAATATTCCAGCCCTAGGAAATTCCCCTAATGTCCCCGGTCCATAATGACTACTGATGAACAATGGTGGGATGCTTTAGTAACTAGACAACGTTACCTACCATGTCGAGAATGGTTCAATTCCCTCGGTCGCCGCTACCCAAGGTCACCCATCAACTCCATTGCCTAGTATACTACACCAGGATGAGCACAGAGTTGAGCCCATTTGTTCGTTCCTAGTACTAGAGTTAATATATCAGGCAATGCACTAGTACAGAGGGATTATCCTTTTACTCTACATATATAACTTCTATGAAGTCTAACTAAGCAAAATGTTTGACCAAATCCTTTCTTAAGAAATACAACAGGAAAGATGTATCACTTGAAAATTTATTGCATGATGTAAGTTATGATATTGTTTTGAAACATGGATTTTAAATTTCAAAAAAATCCAAAAGTTACCGGAAATTCATCAAACTCAGCATGGTCTCGTGATATGGCACAAATATTCCTACGTAATTTTTTCTTCAATTTGAGACAAGCTGATTATGAGAAGTTGCACAAATGAAGAGTCGTATTTTGGAACAAAGACCTGTCATGTTAAGGCGAACGCTTTCACTATTCAAACTCTGGATATTTACATTCCGCCACGAGTCCCGCTTCTCTTCGGCAGGTGCCGTCCGAGCAAGCATGTGAGTCGACGGGAGGCGTGCGAGCAGACCGTTGCGCCGGCTGACCGGGAGGCGTGCGTGCAGACCGTTGCGCAGGCTTATCGGGAGGTGAGCCATTTGACCAGGCTCCGCCGCCCACATTCATCCCAACTGCCCCCACTTTTAATGGTGCCAGCACCGCAGTTTAAAATCAACCCCACACTACCAGGTATCGCTACAATCTTCTCTCTTCCTCTCCGATTGTCTAGTCGTCTACCTCCAACCAGCCTGACCTAACTGTACGCCATGCCGCATCACGATGGTCTGCCCTTAGTATTCCAATTTCCTGAGGAAGACACACAACCGGAGTCTCAAGAACATAAGGCGCTTTGGGACAAGCTTGAAGTAGCCTTGAAGGAAGACACCACGCCTGTCCCTGCTCCTGTTCCGGCTCTCGTCGCCCCGACTGCGCCAGCGCCCATCCCCATGGCATTGATGGGCTGGGAGCCGCACATTGTCGCCGAGCTTGATGCCACGGGGTTCCTCGAGGTCCCCGCCGACTTTCACGCGCACGTGCACCTGCCAGCGCATGCGCCTACGCGTGCACTGACGCACGCATCTCTGCGGGTGCCTGTGCACACGAATGTCTCCGCCGCACCGTTGCGAGCGCCTGTCCCCGCGCGGGTGCCAGTGCCCCCTTAGCGGCATGGATGGCCGCTGTCGACCGCTTCCTTGCACCAACGCCAGTCGCCTCCTCCCGCCAATTGACTCGCTCCTGGAGACCAAAGTCCAGAACATTGTGGCCTTCCTTGAAGCTAGGGCCAACATCCAGGAGTACGCCAACAACGGCGCAAGACGCCGCCGTAGCCGTCGGTCAGTGGCCCGACGACAAACAGAGCACGATAGAGGAGCCGCTTCCCACAGCAAGACGCACCGCCGCCGCCGCGTAATCTAAATTTGCCATGAAAAATGTTCGGATTGCCATGCTTAAAATCTGAACGTTTATCATATCCGTTTATTTAGATCGAACGTCGAATGAATGTAGAGTCAGACTGAATGAAATCTATGGTTTGATCGGTTGAATGTTCTCCTAGAGCCGTATCAAATTAAATATAAAATATCATCAAGCCACATATATTCCTTCTCATCCAACGACCTAGACTACTTCAATGTCAAGCGCTCAACACGTTTAGCGTGCAGTTAATTTCATGCCAAAAATAGTGCTAATCACATAATAACACGCAAAAAATATCCTACTGAATATCCGCATGCATTTAATATACTTCCAAATTAACATGCATTGCACGTACATATTGACTAGTAGTACTAGTACGTGAAACTGGTGCCGTAACTTGTGAACGTGTCCAGATATGGTCAATGGCAACATCACCCGCCAGTTTTCCTGTGCGTCTAAACGTAGAAGGGAAGGATATATATATATATATATATATATATATATATATATATATATATAGAGAGAGAGAGAGAGAGAGAGAGAGAGAGAGAGAGAGCAGACATGGAACCCACTAGTAAGTGAAGGCGAATAGTACGTGCTAACGAGCTGGTCCCACTAATCTACTAAAAATAATATTACATGTTATCCATTAAATAGGTTGTGGTACAACAAACATTATATGAACAAAGGGGGGTACAACAAACATTGATGTACTACCTATGTTGCCCATTGACGTGCGGCTTGAAGGCCCTGGTCGCATGTTCGATCCTCATCCTTTTTGATTTTTAATTTATATATGGGTCCAAATTTGTTTCATGATAGGTGGGCCCTCGGTGTGTACTTTGTAGCACTTTCATTTGTGGGTCAAAATTTGTTCCATTACAGGTGGACTACTAGTGTGTAGGTTTGTAGCTTATTTGTTATAATTAAATAGAACAACTGAGTTTTTGGCAAAAATACCATGGTGCGACGTTGAAAGCGAGAAATGACGTGTGAGAGAGCGATGACCGAGCCAGAGGGAAATCAATTGGGAGAGGTGCGGGGGTTGCAACGATGTTTGGAGTAGTTGTGGGCCGAATGCTACAAAAATATAATCTAAACCCACCGGAATAAATGCCTACACAAACAAATCCAAGGTTGGAGTCCCCCTCGCAATGTAAATATCTCCGGCTTTGCGAGGGATGGAGAGGTAGCTTCAATGTGTGGAAGATACGGCGCGAGAAAGCAAGATCAATCGAGACACAGATAGATAGAGAGACAAAGTGAGTGTGGTCCTGACATTCATTGAAAAGATATATATGCTCTGGAGAGTTATTGTCCGATTGAGCTTTTGGGAAGGGTGAGGGCTGTAAGATAGAGATTGAGAGATGATCCAGTCACAGACATGTAGATATATTTTGTGCGTGGGAGGAAGCAAGTTCAATCGATTACATATATAAAGGGAGAGACATTGAGCGACTGTTGGTCGTTGTGTGATCGAAAGAGTGAGACAGGTTCGAGAGAGTGACCTAGATAGACAATGTGCGTGAGAGAGTATACAATATGAATATGTCGAATTGGGCTCAAACATGAAGAGATATCATTTGTGTCTGAGAAAGAGCAAGGTCAATTGAGACATACAAAGAGAGAGAGAGAGACACACACACACGGAGAGAGAGAGAGAGAGAGAGAGAGAGAGAGATTGAGCGAACATGGCCCGCCATGAGGTCGAAAGAGTGGGTGCGGCTTGGATCAACTGACCTGGATAGACGATCTGCGTGGGAGAGTATAGTGTGTTGATCGAGGCCTGAACAGGTAGATATATCATTTCTGTGTGAAAGAAAGCGAGGTTAATCGAGACTTAGATAAAGAGAGCGAGTGTGGCCCGCCGTGCGGAAGAAAGAGTGAGACAATCTCGAGGGAATGACCTAAATAGATAACGTGCGTGCGTGCGCATGAGAGGTTGGGGGCTAGATAGGCAATGCATGTATCTAGTGACAGAGGGTGGGAGAGAGAGAGAGAGAGAGAGAGAGCTCGACATGGGGTGCAATGGCGGGTGTGTGAGGTAGATACATTTGGTAACAAAGTGGAAAAAGGGGGTTGTGTAGTTGAGAGAGTTAGAGATCGAAACATGGAGAGTGAAAATGAACGTGTGTCGGAAACCGATAGCTTCCTAACATGCTTAGAAGAGGAAGATTGACCGATACAGGAAGTATGTAGCGTGTGTGCCGGGGTGGGGGGGCACTTAATATCGATGTTTCAATTTAGTGTACATTGTAAGATTTGAACCGAGGACCATGCATATGGGTAATTATTTCGAATTCTTGCCATACTAGGTTTGGAAAAGTTGACATTGACTCGATTGTTGTGCTATTTTGTAAGTCATTTTTTTGAATCCATCCAAAGTTTTCTCACTACCATGGTGTTCATCATATACATATGAATTTGTATTAAAAAAGTAGCATGGATACCGTGAAATGAGAAATCCACGTTAGAATTGGAGATCTCTATGTGACACACACTCTAATTCAAATAACTCCTCATTAATTAATTTATAGTATCTCGATTCGAATGACTAATTATTTGCAAGGAAAACACGGGCATGGTAATACATCCAGATTCACTTGCAAATGAAAGAAGATTCGGTTGCATTCTCAAAGGCGCACTAGGCAGACCAGGGTCATGTCATGGTGGTCGCGTGTGTCGTACGGATGCTAGCACCCAGCCATCCACCCCCCTCCATCCCTCCCTACCCCCAATAAAAAGAACAACGACAAAATAAGTTCGCGCTTCCACGTTTCGTATTGAAATATCTGGCGGCCCCAATTCCAGCCCGACAAAATCTCCCTTCTCCACCATCCCCTTCCGCGCCCAGATTGCTCAAATCCCTAATTCACCGCCAACCCAAGAAAAGTTTGAATCGCCCCTCGTCTCATCTCTTTCCCCACCTCTGTGTCGGGCATAGACGACGAAGACGATGGTCGCACTTCACCACCGCACTGGAGCTACCTCATCTATGCCCTCGTCACCGCACCGGGTGGTCCACTGACAACGTCGGCCGCTACAAGCGATGTACCTCACAGACACCGACTTCCACCACATCAGGTGCGCTTCACCGATGCCGTCTCCCACCTCACCGAGGCTTCTTCATTGAGCGCACCGTTGGGGATTCACCAACGGTCTCGTCCACCGCATTGTAGCACTCTGCTGCCACTCAAGATCTGCATCCGTGCGCGGCCAGCCAGTACCAGCGCATCACCCTCAACGGCTCTGAAGTGACCCGCACTCTAGGTAGGAGAGCATGCCCAAACACCGGCCTGAACTAGGTATCCACATATCACTCCCTTGTGCACTGTTCCAACCATGTTTGGATATCCTTTCACTGCTCTCTTAGCTTACACGCTTATGCAACTCTGACTTTAACTCTTATTTCCTCTAGAGATATCATCTAAAAAAGGCAAAACCATTTTTTAGCGAAGCATGACGGTGCTACGGGATCTGGTACACATATTGCACACCCGTATAACTTTGTAAGTATCTATCCTCCGGTACAACAGGAAGGTCGATTCCTCTTATTTGATCAACCATTCGCCGTGTCAAAAATGCAGAGGGGTATGCAAGGAGCACAAGGCCTGCACATCCAAGGAAGCAGTAACATGGACTTGTACATGGAACATCCCAGGCGCAAGCAGACTGCAGTGAGCCTGTACAACGAGCTAGCGTAAGTCCCCCCATTCCATTTAATTCGTACTGGCATGCGTGTATGATTTGTGTGCAGTGGCGGATCCATGAATTTGAGTTACGAGGGGCAAAAATTTAACTTAAAAAATACGAAGGCACTTTCTCTCCAGAAATCAACATAACTTGAGAATGTGAAGCTACATGCACTTTGAAAACCAGCTAATGATCCAAAGTAGTGTACCAGGACATGGTGTACAAGGACTACTAACATGGTCTGTACCTACTTGAATTATTCATTCTCTGGCTGAAAATATCAAAGTGTAATTGCACCTATAACCAGTACGCAAACTGCATATCAATATATCTATCTTACACAAGTATGCCAATAGTTTCAAACAACAGAATAGAAGAGCATTTATGCTACATTGTCATGATACGGGGACTTTCTGGTAGATGGCCTCGACGTTTCCTCAAGCCATGAAAATGTACTATAATTTGCTAGTCATCAATGCCTGCAAATCTCTATGTCCCTCTCAACATAGAAGATCATCATTAGGCACTAAATTCTTTAGTGGGAGCTTGCAAAATGCTTGCATTGGATCCCTCATTAGATGCTATATTTTCATCACCAGGAGCATGTAAAATGTTTGCACCAAATCCTTCATTAGTAGTCTGCTCATTAGACACTTCAGGCTTAAGAACAACATCAGTTTGTATGTTTGCATTGGAAACTTGATTAGATACATCAGGTTCAGTCAGCTCGGTATTGATTGGGGGAGTTATAAAATAAGCAGAAGTTTGTTTCATTTTCTCATAGATTCCCTACATACAAGCAGTTTTACAACAACGTCAGGTTTAACTATTGGCCAGAAATTGAATAGTTGAATTAGATATAATCAGGGATGTGATGTACCTGCTCGTTGCGGATGCTGCTCTTGCAAGCTGTGATTGTCCGTTCGTGCAAGCTTGATGCCATTCCCATGGTGCCGCCGTTGCCTTCCACGCAGGCTACACCCAGGGTTGGATCTTCATCTTCTTGTCCTTCCATTCGCTTGAAGTCCGACGAGCGCCCTCCAACGAGGGTGCGAGGAAGTGCTTTGTTAGTTTGTCCAGCGGTGGCTAGGTTAGGAGCAAACCAGACTGAAGGGTGGAGCGAACGAATTGGGATTTTTCCTGCTGTCGATCGATATGGGAGGCGCTCATTTGGGCCGCGAGCCTACTATAGGGCCTGCCTTGCACTTACGTTATTGGCCCATCCAAATTGAAACGTTTTTCTTCATTTTTACATTGCCTGCTCGTGCGTTGGGGCAAACAAAACTAGCCTGGGCCAACCTGGACGACTCAAACTAGGTGCACACTTTCCAGCCACCTGAGGCGGCCGCCCATACCAGCCCTACGGTGGCGTCGCCCCTTTTTGTGTGTATGATTGGGGTAGTGAAAAATATTCCAGTGGTGCTTTTGATTTACCCAAAGAATGGTTGAATTGCTTGTTTATATGAACTGGGTTCGCCAATAACATGAATGATAGCAGTCTTTTCATCCTATTGTAGATTGCTTAGATCTTGATATACCAAATGTAATCACGTGAAATATACAGTAAAAGTCAATGTGATGTGTGTGGCTACAACTAGTCTGACAACCCGTCCTCATATAACATATCGAGGAAGAACCATCTTATCAGATTAACCATTCATCTTACCAATGCAATGTTGGAAGAAAGAAGTACTGGGACTGTGTATCCAAGCAATTGATGTCATGGACTCCTTCGTAGAACCTTGTAAGCGAAAAACAAATTGCAGTGTGCTTGTACAAAGAGCTAGCGTAAGTTCAGTTACCTACTTCTCGGAATTTTAGTTAGCCACTTATCACAAAATTGTTCAATTACGTTGCTTGGCTTAATTTTGTTTGGTACTGATTACATAATGCCATAGCCTGTTAATCCTATTATACAATGTGCCTATCTTTGTGTTTGATACTTACTGTTAAGAATTACATGTTTGCCTGAACTTTAATAGCTACTTAAGCACGTAGATAGCTGGTCATATTTACTTATAGGGTGCATCAGAATTGACGTGTAATTTATGTTCTGATACCTTGTTTGTTTAAATGGTTTGATGTTATCACTTGTAGCACTAGTAATGCATGCATGTTCATAGATAGACAACTGTCAGGTTTATACGAGGGACACCGTCTTTTTAACTTATATATGTGTTGGAATCATTTTGCTTACATCAAAGAAATTTACAGATGTCTGTGTTGCTGGTAAATGGTACCGACTTGTTACTTTAATAAGTTGCCAAGAACTTGTTAGTTTTACTAGTTCATGTGTAATTAAATACGTTACTAAAACTGGTTAGTTTTACTAGTTTGATGTTAGTTTCTTATGGCTCTTGCAACACTTTATTTATGATTGCTAACATTCAAGTTTGCAGGATCCAACTGAAACTCCGATGGCACAACAAAAATGTTTTCAGAAACTTCCTTTTTTACCTGGTTTGCTGCTGTAACTTGTAGCTGTAATTATCTTACCAACTTCAACTTTTTAGGATCCAATTGGAAGTCCAATTGCACAGCAGGTACATTTTCAAAAATATATTTGTGTAACAGGTTTGCTGCTGTAACTTGTTGCTCTAATCAAGTTACTGACTACTCAACTTGTCAGGATACAAGATGCCACAACAGTTTCCTTTTGCAAAACTTGTTTGTTTAACTACTTTGCTCCTGCAATTGGTTGATCTAATCACGTTACTAGCTACTCAACTTTTCAAGATCCAAGAGAAACTCCAATGCTACAACAGGTACCTTTTGCAAAACTTTTTTATTTAACTGCTTTGCTGCTGCAACCGGTTACAATTATGTTAACAACTACTTTTTAGCATCCAATTGAAACTCTTTAATCCTTGTTTATTTAATTGGTTTGCTTTTATAACTCCCAATTGAGAAGTTTTGCTAACTTCAACTTTTTGGAATCCAATCAGAACTTTAATGGCAAAACAGGTTAGCCCAAGATCAAAGAGCAAGGTCCCCATGGACGTTGTATCATCCCATAGCAGTGGCACCGGCCCAATCGTGCATCATGAATTGCCAACTGCTGATGCTCTAGAGCCTAAACTATTGGTAGAAAGAGATTCTGTTTCTGCACTTAGAGATGAAGTTGACATGTTGAGGAAGCAAACAGCATAATCACAAGCAGTACTCAAGACAAGCATTAAATATTTGGTGGATTTCAAAAAGAAGCAAGCTGAGACTGACCGCATTGTTAAGGTCCTAAAGGAAAAAAGGAAATTAAATTCCTACTTGGTAAATCATAGGTGAAATGTCCTTTCCATCGTTGAATAACCTTTGTGTTGTTTGTTCATGTAATCGATCAAATCATTTGTTTTAGAGATCATGTAATAATTGTTTTTTGTTTTTTGGTTTGTTACTTTTTTTAGCCCAGGTCTGTATTAATTGATAAGACTTTGAGGCATTTCATTTTGATTGTTCTGCCAGACCTATAAATATGCCAATCGGCCTGAATGTGCATTCAAAAATAATAGTAGTATAGATGGACCTTAAGTGGCACGCATCGAAAAGGGCCAAGATGTTGTACTAGCTTTACTAAAAAAAGTATGCTCTTCTAGCAAAAAAAGTACAGCCGCCTGGCTTATGTATGTTAGTTGATATTATTGATCCATATACTCTATAAGTATTTATATGTCTGTTAGTTTTGTACATTATTGGTTGATTGGCTCGGTATTTGAATCTTGAGACATCGCTTGTGTACATATCTAAATGGAAGTACACATTATGTTGCGTGTGACACTTGAGTCGGACATAAAGTGGTTTCAAATATTCGAATTCACCTTAAACTGGATTCTAGCTTCTGAATTCGAGTATCGGCGTTTGTAAATCATATTCATATAGGACTGTGGAATACATCTTTGTCGTGCTTTTGAAGATATATAAGAACACATAGAATGATTTATAAACATTCGTATAGGAATACAAAATGGATTCAAATTTAGTTGCCAGGGTAAACGTGGATGCTTATTGTCCCAAAATTCGAAAGAAGCGGCAAAATGTCCACTCCCACATCGGCTACCCGAAGCCACGTGTTTGGGAGATGGAAATTACTGTCTACCCCTTACACAGACAATCCATCGACCCGATTTCCACTGCTCGCAATAGGGGTAGGTTAGTAACTTCAATTAGATGTGACATGACCGCCTCTGAGCCCATTCCAACACGGTGGCTGCCAAACAAGGGCGACAAAACACATTTGACTCAAGCTCGTCTGAAAGACCTCTGTTTCTCCCTCCCTTTCCCCATTCATACACGGTGAGCGGCAAAACAAACTCGACTTTGCCGAAATTGATGTAGGCAAATATTTTCAATAGGGGCAGGTTTGTAACTTCACTCAGACATGACACAACCGCCCTACTTGTCAGCCCCATTCATACACCATTGGCACCAACTGTGGGCGCCAAAACAACCTCTCCTCGCCCGAAATCGCTCTGGGAAAATATTGGCGAGATGCGAGATTACCGTCCTATCCCCAACCGACAAGATGTCCAAATTATAAATGGGGGCTATGTTCGTAACTTTCCCATATTTCAGACTGGCGCGTCCCAAAAACATGGTTCCTTGTACCTCTCCCTCCATTTTCCCATTCATACACCATCTGCGCTAGAACATCATCCCCACACCAGCCTCCTCTGTCCGCCACCCCATCCATCTCCGCCATCCTCCACCCCATCCATCACCACCGTCCACCACCATGCCAGAGCACCTACCAAGACCGCGTCATCCACTGCTAGAGATGAACGTTTCTCATCCACGAGGACAGACCAAGAGCCTTGCATCGCATCCTCTTGCTTCATCGGCGCCATTGTCCTCTTTGCCAGACCCGCTCACACGACCTTCTTGTCCACCGCAACAGTACTTATCCCCCGTTGCACCCGTCTACATTCACAGATCTGCTTCAACACCACCGACAGCCATCGCACTCCCGATGCCTACACAGCGCCACAAGAAAATAGATCGTAACTTGGTTATTGTACTTTCTTTTCAACTCTAGAATTTAGTTCTTAGTTCGAAGAAAACAATGGATGCTAAAAAACATTTCTCCGGTTTCCAGCTTTAAATCTGCCATGGCACAGTCATAATAGGATTTAATTGATCATGTTGGTTCCGTGGTGGTTTCTTTAATAGAAACCGAAGGGGAAACCCTCTTTTGCTAAAAAAATGCTGAGGGTTTCCCCCTTTTATGATCACTATACGATCAACATACGTGCTTCGTGTCATAATAGCACTGCTCCACCCATCAAGTTAAACAAGCTTAGTTGTTCAAATACGAATCTGATATTATTAAAATAGAGTCGTTTAATTGGTCAGCTAAATGTTCCTAATTTAGTTTCGATAATGCATGTACGCCGCTCGGGTGTGTATCTCTACAGAGTGTCCATGATGGACCGCGGCCCACCCTGGGATTTGGGTCAGCCCAGGCCCCGATTCCCCTCTGTTCTACTGTGCTTCCGATCTCACTCGCCCCTAGCCGCCTACCTCACCGGCAACTTGCCATCCCCGGACGGCATGACTCTAGGAGGAGACGTCGGACTAACAAGAGGTCATGAGCCGCTCACCCTACAGCGTCACCGCGGCCCGGGTGCGCCGTCGTGACTACCTTCCCATTTCATTCAGGGCTCAGGGGTACAACAACCACTAAGGCAACCCGAATTATATTGAGATACATCCTCAACACTCAGCAGCCACTCCTCATCACCCATTTTCTAATTGATTCATTACTCATTAGGTCGGACTGTCATTAGGGTTTGTTGTGTACTGAGTGCTACCTACACTTAATGGTTTAGATGTATTTCAGTAATCTTTAGTACCTGTAAAGTTCAGAGGGTTTGAAAATTCCGGCCCTAGGAATAGACACTAGTCATTTTGGATTGTTTGTCATAGTGACATTGACCCAGATTACTACTATAGGCCAGATTTGTTGACAATTTTTACTTGTGTTTCTTACTCATTCGATATGATATCCAATTCACGTCAAATAGTTGCAAACAATAAGTGCTAGACCAACTTCTTGATTCAGATTTTGGACGGTCTCTTACTGCAGTTACAATTCTGCATACTTATCCTAGTAAGCTCACAAGTTATGATTGATTCACTACATATGCTTGCCTTGTTATATTGGTTGTCGATATTCTTTTAGGATGGACCACTCTTGTTTCAAAATACTAGAACCGCAGACATGAGTGAATAGTATTTCTCTGTGTGATCTCTTCCATCATGTGTGGGCAATGAACACTGCATTGTATAGAAAGAAAGTGTCATTTCCACCTTTTACATAGACTACGATCTTTTACATGGAATACGATATGCCTACTTGCTTTGTGTCGCATTACCAACACTCCACCCTTGAAGCTGTAGCGACCAGACCTCAAACAGTCTGACCTCTGTGCTCAGTGTCATCCCTAGATCAGTAATGCTGACACCACACAGTACTTGGAGGATTTATAACAGAGTAGCAATCACACACTTAATTACATCGAATGTCTCAAAAGAGAACTTAATGAAATAAATATGGCTTAAGGCCATCTAATACGATAACAGCGGAAGGCTTGGAAGATAAGCGAGTCCATCAACTCCAACGGCATCACTGAGTATAGAACCACGACCTAAAAGCACCTTACTCGTCGTCTGAAAAGTCTGCAACATGAAACGTTGCAGCCCGAAACGGGTCAGCACATGGAATATGCTGGCAATGTAACACATAGAGAATAACAATAGAGGATGGCTATACTACATGCATATTTGGCTGGTGGTAAAGCTCTACGGTTACAGTTTTGCATAAAGCCAATTTTTCCCTACTGCAAAGGAATAAATTTTATTTAACTATCATGGTGGTTGTTAAACATTGAGAATGGTTGACAGCATCCTCAATCCCAATTAAAAGTACTCATTAAACCCAACAATATTAGATTAGAAGTAACATGATGAGATTCACACGATATCCAGGTACTAGATACTCAAAACGTCCATAACCAGGGACACGGCTAATCATGATTAGTTTGTACACTCTGCAGAGGTTTGCACACTTTTCCCCACATGACTCGATCGCCTCCGCTTGGTTCCTCGCACTACATGGTGTTTGAGAAATGGATGACCGAGACATAGTCTTTCAGAAGCACTAGCACCTTACATCAGGGGTAGACCGTACCAACCTACATCCCCTACATCTGCTAGTCCACCCCGTAAGAGTTCGTACAACTTAGTAAACTATGCTAGAGCCCATAATAGCATGTGGCTGCACACGTAAGTTTCTAGTTTGAATAATCTCATGATCCCTTTGAGCCTGGGTGGCGGTCCGAAGAAATACAGGCAAGTCCTGCTAGAAAACAGGTGCCTCAATCCACCCAGATGTGTGTTTAAGTTGCCACCTTAAATAAACCATTAATTAACAATCTCACATCTGTCATGGATATTTACTCACCCAATCCACGTCTACTAGCATAGCATGGCATAATAAGCAAACGTAGAAGTAACTCCCAAAGGTTTGATAATAGAACAGGTAATAGGTACTACCACATCTACTTCCCATCCCACAATTTAATTAGATCCTATTCATGCAATGTTTGAGGATAGATCTAATGCATAAAAACTGGGTAGTAGAAAGGTATGATCAAGTGTTACTTGCCTTGCTGATGATCCGCGAAACCTAGAGACTCGAAGTAACAGGCGGCGCACTCCGGGTATTCTATCGCAGACAAACAAACAAGCATACAATAAGTACTCATCTAATGCACAGGTAAACCTCGAACAAAAGATCCAACCAGAATGTTCAACTTAAGAACTCTGGTTTGCAAAAGAATCAAATCAATTAAAGTAACGAAAGTCAAACGGCGAAAGAAAACAACTTCGTTTTGCTAATCTGGATCTAAGTCAAATTTTACAGTAGCAAAAACTTGTTTAAGTAGATTATTCAGAAAGAGGGTTTCGAGACGAAACTCCAGGCGCTTGAATCACCTGATTCCGATAAACGAGCGAAAAGTTATACTAAATCGAAAATCGGATCAGAAATCGCGATCAGAAAATAACCGCGGAAAAATCCGAGAAAAAGAAAAACGACGAACAGTTTAACGAACGAACGTTTGTTAATCTAACGAATCTGACGAAAAGCGTCCGCTAAGACGAACGTCTGCTAATTAACCTAAACCGGAAAAAAACTCGAAAACTAAAATAAAACGAATAAAAAAAACGAAAAAAAACCGTAAGGAAAAACCGCCCGGTTTTAAAAAAAAACCGGCGGCACGTGGTTCGAGGCGGCGGCGAACCTCAGGGCGCGGGCGGCGGCGGCGGCGGCGGGCGGTGTCGGCGGCGGCGGGCGGCGGTGGCGGCAGCGCGGGCGTCGGCGGCGACGACGGCGGCGGCGCGGCTGGCTAGGGTTAGGGTTTGCGCGCGGTGGCGGGCTGGCGGGCTGAGGCCTGGGGGGGGGGGGCGCTATATAAAGGCGCCCCGAGCGGAGTCCCGCTCGGGCACGACCCGTTAGGTCGGTTCCGTTTTTTTAAAACATTACGCTCGGTAGAAATATCAAAAGAAATACTAAACGGACTCCAAAAATCCCGAAATAAATTTTCCCCGGCTTCTAAAATCAAGCCGGACTAGATGAACATTTATTTGGGGCCTAAATGCAATTTTGAAAAACGCACATTTTCCTAAATTCAAAATAAAAGGCGAAAAACTCCAAAATAACTTATTTGATTTTTTTATTAAATCATCATTATTTCTTTATTTTGGGAAAGTCATTTTATTCCCTCTCTGAATTTTTGGTAGTAGAAATAACGGAAGATAAAATAAATGAAATCAACGATCCTATTTTCAGCATTTGAGAAAAACCCCAAATATGAAAATAACGAAATCCCCAACTCTCTCCGAGGGTCCTTGAGTTGCGTAGAATTTTCTAGGATCGAGCCAACGTTGCAATAAAAATATGATATGCATGATGATCTATGTATAACATTCCAAATTGAAATTTGGGATGTTATAGAAGCTAAACATTATGCCACTCATAATTCCTTAGTTTATTTGTTCAAATACGAATTTGATACGATTCTAATGTTCCTACTTCAGTTTTGAAATGTGTGTCTGCCTGTTATTGGGACATAAGAAGTATGTATTTCTGTGTGTGGTCTGGTCAGCACGGTTGGGGGGTGAACTTTGCATATGCAGGGGTCTATAGGGAGACACTCTTCGAGTTGAATCCGCAATGCATTCCATAGATAATATGACTACTTTTTATCTTTTCATGAATCTCATATACTGAACAACATCATAATGATTATGAGTTTGCTTGCATGAAAAGAATAAAGCAGCACAACGCCATGGCTGTCAAACTTGGCATTAAGGGACTGAAATCAAGTCTGGATGCAATGCAATGCAAACGCTCTCCACCTACAGATTCATGCTCATTATATGATCCTAATAGTGATTCTGACCTAGGGGGAGACCTAAGTCAATGTAGCTCCCTAGTGGAGGAGTCAAAGGCAGATGTCCTATCTTATTCACCCATCAAGGTGCTTGCTCTAACTTTCCAAGGTTATATTGGTCGCACATATCTTGCAACTGATGCTTTGCATTGCTTCTACTTTGTTGCACTGCCATTAGCTTAGTTTACACATCGTGTATGTGAATATGCCATGCCTATCCATTTTCAGTACACATTCCATATATCATCATACCATATTTATCCATTCAAATGCTATTCTTGTGTATCGGATGTTCAAAAGGAAGAGGGTGATTGCTGATCGCGGAGGAGCACGAGCAAACTATTTGGAGAAGGTAGTGACACCTGATAAATCAAATAGCCCATTAGCTGTAGTTGCAATATCACCTGACCCACAAAACATGGCCCCAACTCTAGCAGACTCTAGCCCTACTACACTGGTCATCTCTGATGCCCCAACTCAGCAGACCCCAACTGCAGCAAACATTATGATGATGCCAGTTGACATAGCACCAGCTCTACGACGCAAAACCCCCATTCCAGCAAAGAGTACACCAAATCTAGTTGCCAAATCCCTTCTAACTAGAGAGACCCCCAATTGCAGCAAATAGGACCCTTGTTCCATTTCTTACTAGTTTAGAAGACGAAGCTTATGTTGTTATCAGGAACTTTGTGCGCATCTTTCCTTCACGGAAAGATTATACTGCAGACATAGAACAATTTCCGGTCTTCCTCTGCAACTTAAGCATAAGTAATGTACTAATGTTATTCATGGTAATTACTGCATATGTTTCTGCTGACAGAAGACACAAGATTTCATTCTTTTCAATAGGCGAGGACCAAACTGGATTGTCAAGACGAGCAAGGGTTGGTTGCGCTTTTCAAGCACTCGTTGATGAAGTATCGTTCCTACCTTCGGCAAGCACACTTCGATGGCAAGCCTCTAAACGAAATTTCTATAAAGTCTCTGGTGCTACATTTATTAGACAGTGATTGGAGTAATCTTGTTACACATTGATCTCGCCTGCAGCGTAAGGGATTGTCTATGATATCACATCACAATTTGAACTACATTTCTGCATTTGCCTTAATGTCTCACTTGAACGAAAACTGTTAGTTGAAGCACATTCATTCTCAAGGGACCACAAAATCTAGCAACTATACTACACACTGCATTGCTCTGGTGGGTACCTCTTGCCCTATATGACCATACTTACTTTCATAGCTGGTTGATTATGTAGCATCACTGCACATGTTAGCCTCATTAGCGTCCATTTTGGTGGAAATTATAATATCCGTATGGAATCTTACATAAGAATCAACCCAATGATTTTGAATAGGTTTAGCTCTGCAGTCCTGTTGTAAGGACTGAACGTCGTCTATCACTGTACTTACATTAACAGCTACTCCCTACGTCCCATAATATAAGAATGTTTTGTACAGTACACCAGTGTTCAAAACACTCTTATATTATGGGAAGAGGGATTGGTTCATTGTGTAGCAATCTGCATCTTATCTCCCTTGCCCACCATTTACTAAAAATATCATATCTATATTTAATCTTACCAAAAAGTTGAATACACACACAATGCCAGTGCAGAAGTGTAGCCCATAGCTCTTGTCAGTACATTTTGTCCTGTAACGCTTGTACATCTAGGGATTGGTAGTTGATTATGTAGCATCAATCTGCATCTTATCTTCATTATCCTCTATCCCTTCCAATATTATCATATCTATAATTACTGTCTACAAAATGTAGAGTACATGCAATGTTTATGAAGAAGATTATGTGCTGAAATTCTTGAGTAATGCTTCCCTTGACATGGAGAAGGGCATTACAAAGCCGGTGTTAACTGTTAATGTAAGTCCGTCCTTCTAAAGCCTTTATACTCAACTGCTGTTTAATTTGCTCATACTCCATATCGTTAACTGCAGTTTAGTTTGATGTTTCTATCAAAATGCATGTTCGCAACAACCGTAAGTTCCAAGTTTTACTTGTAAAACCAAATTCCTTATTCATACCATGCACATTACTCAATACTCCCAATACATATGCTTGTTTTTGTGGATCTATAATCTAGTGTGTGGTGATGAAGCCCACGTTTGCACCTTGTCATCTCCTATTTTATCTTACTGATGTGGCTGATGATATGAACAACATGCCATGCACATTAACCAAAAAAGATACAATGATTGTCTTTGCCCTTCATCTATGCTTGTTATGTTGACATGAATCCAGTAGTGTGGTGAAGCTCCCCACATTGTGAACAATGCCAAATTATGATATTGGTATTTCGAACTTACTCTTTAATTTCTAATTTGAAATTGGATGGAAGTGACAGCATAGTTATCATCTTTGTTTATACACGTGCAAAACCTATCATCTCTCTGCTTGTTCATTGTGATATGCCTGATGGCATGCACAAGTATGTTGAAGGCTGTGAGGCAAACCCAACATATATTGCAGCAAAGAAGGCAAAACATCTTGAAGATAGTGAGACAACCCCAAAGTCTTGTGTTGATGCAGTGTTCAAGTTACTTGAGACTAGCAGTCAGACAAGCTCACAGAATTCATTGTGTGAATCAGTTCGACTTCTTCAGTCCCAAGTTCTAGCAGAAAGGCATTCTGCAACTCAACTTCGACTTGAAGTCCTATCTCTAAGAAAGATTGCGGAGAACACCAATGAGAACCTCATTGCTAAACAGCTACACCTGGAAGCTATGACCGACATGCTCGGCCGGTCTCACAGCCTTGCTCAGCAGCTTGCGCAGCAGTTCCCGTGCAAGGCTAACCTTTCTTGAACTGTCTTGGAAGTGGTCTTGGTTTAGTATTATTTTGTTACACTGCAATGGTGCCCACTTTTTGTAGTCCGCTTCTGTGTTGCACTTTATGATTACTGGTGGTGAACTTCGATGCCCAGTGGATGTAATATACCATAAATCCTTTATTGTATAGTCTAGGTTTATTCTAAGTTACTATGCCATTATTTCTTTATTTTCTAGAGTAGGTTTGTTCTTAATTCCTACTAGTTACTGCCATCATTCATTATCTGAAAAAATCTGATGTAGTCGACCGGGCCAAAACATTCGCTCTCTAACGGGCCTGCTTTTTAGCGGGCCACAATTGGACCAGCCTGCAACTTTCTTGGGCCTGAAAGGCCATTGGGGCCTTCACACTTTGCGCCAAGCCCACAACTTACTCGGGTCTATATTCGGCCTAAATTTTAGTTGGGCCTTTAGTGGACCCAGCGCGTAGTTGGGCCCATGTAGCTTTGGGCCATTAACAGGCTGAATATTCTGCTGGCCTGTTACGGCCCAGAAGAAAGCATGGGCCTTTAGCAGGCCGAAATGCATGTTGGGCTTCAATTTTCACTAGTCGTCGACGGGCCTTCAGCAGGCTAAAATGTAGACCGTGCCTTTTTTGGCCCAGTTATACGATGGGCCATTACCAGGCCGAAAAATATCTCGGGCCTTAGTTGGCCCACTGATATCATGGGCCTTTAAGAGACCAAAAGCTTAGTACAGCCATCAACAGGCCGAATTATATGACATGGCTTTAACAGGCCCAAAGTCACATTGGGCTGAACTGTTTCCACCTTTATCACGGGCCGTTAGTGGGCCGGATGTCGCGTCGGACCGTATATGGCCCATGGGCAACACGGGCCATCCCCAGGCCGAAAGACACACTGGGATGAAATGGGCCCATGTCTACATCGGGACTCTAACATGCCGAAAGTCACTGGGCCGTAATTGGGCCCAAATATTCGGTGAACAAATAACGGGCCAGATCCGGCTCGGGCCGCAAATGGGCCGTGTTTAAACAGGTCGTTATTGGGCTGGCCCACTAGTACCTGAGTAAGTACTATGGCCCTTTGATTGGGCTGGCCGTTTTAACCTATATGGGCCTCTATTGGGCCCTACCACGTGTTGCCATATCATAGGCATGTGTCCTCCATTGGACGGAGGACATCTGGCCCACGGAGGAGCAGACACGTGTTTCCTCTAGCCAATGATGATTTTACACGTGGAAAATTGGCATTGGTCATGGCTGTTAGCGGGTTATCGGATCCAAAACTGGACCCAATAGCTTAATGGCGACCTATTACAGTGGATGCCACATGTCGGTCACCCTTGATGAAAGCACTTCCATGACGCGGATTTTATCATCATGGAAGTGGAAACTTGCGTGCTGATAATTTTGGTAATGTCATGGAACACTTCTACGACAGCACGGGTACGACTATCTTGATTCTGTCATAAAATCATCATGGATGTACATGCATGACAGAAAACGTGACCTACTGTGACAATCACGTATCATCACGGAAGTGTATTTTTTTGTACTGCAAGATTGTGAATGAGCTGTACACTTTGGCGGATAAATGTGCCTGAAATAGGTGGGGAGGCGACTCCCCGGAGAAGAAGATGGCGTCGACATTGACTTAGAGGACGACGACGATGCCACGAATTAGAAGAACAATAAACACAACAGGAAGCGTAAGGATAAAGAAGTGATGGCTGTTGAAGGATCAAGCACTCCTAGTACCGGCAAGAGGCCAAAGCAGAGGCTCCCGACAAGGAAGTTGCTGCATGCACTCATTGCCGGGAAGCCGCGGCCGCCGAAAAGGCTGATGGGCCATACTGCAAGATCCATCGGACCAAGGGCCACGATCTCCAAGAGTGTCACCAGGTTGAGCAACTTATCAAGAAGCAGAAGGCTGGGTAAGAGAAGCGTGACAAAGAGAGAGACCAAGATGGCGTTGGCGGGAAGGGCTGAGGTGGCAAAGGAGGTCGCCCTGGCAAGGCCCCTCAGTATAAAGGGAAACCTGCCAGAGGCCGTGAGAAGAAGGAATGCGATGACTAGAGCGATGAAGGATATGAAGAGGAAACCAGCGAGCAGGAGTTCCATAAGGCCACTGACGCTCTGTGCATCGACGTAGGTGCATCCTTGCACCCTTTCACCGTCAGCTTAGGACAGCGGGTACGTGAGGTCAATGCCGTGGAGAGAGCGGCATATTCGCGGAAACCACTCAAGTGGTCCTGCACGCCCATCATCTTTGATGAAGAAGGATCACCCTGATCGCACCACCGTGATAGGGTGCTTGCCGTTGTTGGTTTCACAACCGATCTGCAACCTCAAGGTCACAAAGATGTTGGTGGACGGCAAGGCCTAGTTGAATCAGATTTCTCCCAAGGTCATCAGTAAGCTCTAGATAGCATATGAAGAGATCAAGGTTACTGTTACTTTCCAAGGGATCAACCCCGGCAGATGTTGTCCTAAGGGAAAGATTACACTGCCGGTAACATTTGGAGGAGAGTTGAACTACTGGACTGAGAAGATCATGCTTGATGTGGTTGAGCTCCCCCTGTCATACAATGGAATCCTTGGTCGCCCAGTCCTGGCAAAATTCATGGCGGCATCCCACTATGCCTACAACACGTTGAAGATGCCAGGGCCAATGGGCATCATTTCCATTCCATCAAACAAGAAGGACACAATCATATGCGTGGATAAGATGTACCAAGAAGCAGTCGCTACCAAGGCCGCAGAAGCTACCGCTCGCGCCAAGGAAAGCAAGAAAGGGAAGAAAGCCAACAAGTAATCCGGGAAGCGCACCTTTTCGGAGTGCGCTGTGCCTGTTGATGACTTGCCAGAGAGTTCCAATAGTAAGAGATCAAAGGTTGATGCGCCTCCTATGAAGAAGGTCCTGGCAGGGCTGGTTGGCACTGATGGTACATTTACTATCAGCTCCACCCTTGATGACATAGAGGGAAGCACGCTCATTACCTTCCTGCGGGCGAATGTCGATGTGTTTGCTTGGAAACCATCTGACACCCTCGGTGTTCCCAGGGAGGTAATCGAGCACCACCTTGCTGTCTGCCCACATGCCCGACATGTAAAAAAGAAGGTCCGAAAGCAAGCTTTGGAGCAGCAGCAGTTCATTGCCGAAGAGACCAAGAAGCTTGAGGCAGCTGGTTTGGTTAGAGGAGTATATCCAACATGGTTGGCAAATCCAGTGGTAGTGCGCAAGGCGAATGGGAAATGGAGGCTTCGCCTAGATTTAACATATCTGAATAAAGCATGCCCGAAGGACCCATTCCCCTTGCCGCGCATCGACCAGATCGTGGATTCTACCTCTAGGTGTGACCTGATTTCATTCTTGGATGCCTACTCCGGGTACCACCAGATTTTCATGTCCAAAGAAGATGAAGAGAAGACCGCGTTCATAACCCCATGCGGCATGTACTATTTCATACGGACGCCCTTTGGGTTAAAGAGCTCTGGGTCTACTTTCGCAAGAGCAGTGCAAATTGGTTTTGAGTCCCAACTACACAGGAATATTGGAAACTACATGGACGACTTAGTGGTCAAAACCAAGGACAAATCAACTCTCATTTGGGACTTGGAAGAGACCTTTGCAAATCTGCGCAAGATCAACTTGAAGCTGAACCCAGAGATGTGTATGTTTGGCATTCCTTCCGGCAAGCTACTTGGCTTCTTTGTGTCCCATCGGGGGATAGAGGCCAACCCCGACAAGATCAAGGCGATTGAGCAGATTCAAGCACCCAAGACAATTAAAGATGTGTGGCATTTGACTGGGTGTGTTGCCATGCTAAGCAGGTTCATTTCCAAGTTTGCCGAGCACGCCTTGCCATTCTTCACAATCTTGAAGAAGGCAAGGCCCGTGGAGTGGACGCCGGAGGCAGACACTGCACTGCAAGATTTGTAGACCTATCTTTCCTCTGTTCCACCTCAGTCGCTTCTAAACCACAAGACCCGTTGCTGCTATACCTAACGGCAACTAATCAAGTGGTTAGTGCAGCGCTAGTGGCATGGCGGGAAGTAGATGAAGGAGCAATTTCGACTACCGTCCCCTACGGAGAGGAAAGTGAACTCGTCCAGGCAAGGTCAGATGCAGATCAAAACAAGGAGGAGCGAGGCAACGAAGACAGTTCCGAGGTCACGGCAAGGATGAAGGCGATGCACCGGCAAGTGTACTTTGTCAGATCCCTACTGCAGGGGGCTAGATCGAGGTATTCTAGCATGCAAAAGTTGATATTTGTCCTCATCATGGCCTCAAGGAAACTGCGCCATTACTTCCAAGCCCACGAGATCACGATTTTCACCCACTTCCCCTTGCAACGCATAGTGAGAAATCCTGAGGCCACTGGCAGAATAGTGGAACGGGCTTTGGAGTTATCAAGCTCTGGTTTGAAGTTTGAGAGCACATCAACTATTCAGAGCAGAGCACTGGCGGAGTTTATTGCGGAGTGGACGCCTACCCCTGATGAAGAAGTGTTGGAGACACTTATCCCCGGCAAGAAAGCGCCCCAAGAGTGGATCATGTACTTTGATGCTGCCTTCTCCCTCCAAGGAGCAGGAGCTAGCGTGTTTCTCATCGCACCCACTAGGGATCACCTCAAGTAGGTGGTTCATATCCATTTTCGCTGAGAGAAGGCCACCAGCAACATCGTAGATTATGAAGGACTCCTTGCTGGGCTCAGGATAGCAACAGAGTTGGGAATCAAGAAGTTGATCATCTGCGGAGACTCACAACTTGTGGTGAGACAGGTGAACAAGGATTACCAAAGCCCATTGATGGAGGCATACGTTGAGGAAGTGAGAAAGTTGGAGGAGCGCTTTTAAGCGTTACAAACAGAGCACGTACCACGTGCAGAAAACAGCATTGCTGATCATCTATCAAAATGCACTTTGCAAAAATTCCCTGTGGAACCAGAGACTTTTGTTCTCCATCTGAATCAACCCTCCGTATCCCCGGCAACAATGGCCAGAAAGTGGAGGAAACTAGACTCCGGCAAGCTTCCACCAAAAGAGCTTCTTGAAGCCCAGGCAGAGAGCTTGGCTGGAACAACACCACTTCACCTGGTGAGCAGCACCCTCCCGCTAAATGACCAGTCTTTGCGGTTGAGCCATGCGCTCCCGTGAACGAGGAGGTGCCGCTGATCCTTGTTGTCGAGCCTCGGGCTCCAACTTGGGCGCGGCACATAGTCCATTACCTCCAAATAGGAGAACTTCCCAACAATCAAGAAGAAGCTAAAAGAATAGCCCAGAGGGCCAGTATATATTAGTTCGTCGACAACACGCTATACAGAAGGATGCCCAACGGTGAGAAATTGAAGTGCATTTGTCAGGAAGAAGGAAAGGAATTGTTGGCAGAGATACACAAGGGTATGTGCGGCACCCATATTAGATCAAGGGCCCTGGTTGAAAAATCTTTCTGGCAAGGTTTCTACTGCCCACGGCCCTCCAAGATGCAATTGAGCTAGTCAAGAAATGTGAAGCCTGCCAGTTCCACTCCAAGAATATCCATCAGCCTGCTCAAGCTCTCCAAACGATTCGTTTGTCATGGCCATTTTCGGTCTGGGGGCTCGACATATTGGGACCCTTTCCCTGTGCTACCGAGGGCTTTGAATTCTTGTACGTTGCAATCGACAAGTTTACAAAGTGGCCGGAAGTGGAGCCCATAAGGAAGGTGACCGCACAGTTAGATATCAAGTTCTTGAAAGGATTGATGTGCTGTTTCGGAGTACCCACCAGAGTCATCACTCACAATGGCACCCAATTCATAAGCCACGCCTTCATGCAATAAGTTCATGCCCTCGAGAGCAAAGTCTCGTTTGCCTCTGTTGCCCATCCTAGAAGCAATAGACAGGCTAAGAGGGTGAACGCTGAAGTGCTGCGAGGACTTCAGACAAGAACATTTGATAGGTTGCAGAAGTGTGGCAGGTGACGGATCAACGAGCTGCCGGTGGTTCTTTGGTCCCTCCGTACGACACCAAATCGAGGTACCGGCCAGACTGCCTTCTCCCTAGTCTATGAGGCAAAGCAGTGATCCCCACGGAACTCATATATGGGTGACCTCAAGTACTTGCCTACAATAAAGTAGCGCAAGAACATCACCGGTGTGATGATCTGTGCTACTTGAGGAGAACCGTCTCCGGGTTGCTACGCGTGCTGCATGCTACCAGCAAGCCCTGCATCTTTATCATAGCCGTAGGGTTCATGCTCGGAGCCTTGAGGAAGGCGGCCTTGTCCTTAGGTGCATTCAGTCTGCCAAGGGTACAAACAAGTTGATGCTGAAGTGGGAAGGCCCTTACCGGGTAGTACGAGTCACCAGACCCGGCGCAGTCTGTCTGGAGACCGGAGATAGCATTCAGCTGCAACACTCATGGAACGTCAAGAATCTCCGTCGCGGCTCCCGGCCCTGCCTGGCAGCCACCCTTTTGTACAAGCATTGCCGATGTTGCATGTAACCCTTTGTACAAAGCCAGGCGCAGACCCTGAGCAGCAAATAAATAAACGAAGCACTGGGGGCCCCAAAAATGTGCATGCATGCATAAGCATAACAGGAGCATAGCATGATCATGTAGATATGATCCTATGTAGCTTTTTTTCATCTGCACTAAGCTGCAGGGTTCTTGCCGCGGACTTGGTCCTAAAGAGAAGAAATGGAGACAAGCCTACATAGCGGTCCCCGGCGAGCCAAAGAAATAAGTTCCTTCTTATCCATAGGTGTTCTGTAAAGTGAAAACTTATGCATATGAAAACCTCATCACCTTCGAAACATAGGTGCTCCCATCCTTTGTCCCGAATGTTTCTTCGGTCAAGGTGGTCGCAGTGTCCTTTGATGGACAAGGTTCGATGAGGGGTTGATCCCTTTTATAGGTTTGTGCTCAGCAGGCCTAGCCCTGCAGCAACAAACGAAAGGCACCTGCAGGATAGCTTACCGGAGAAAACTTGTTTACTTAAACGTATAAAGGCATCTCACCTCTGCATGGACATGATACATGCACAAGTACTCAGCAAGGCTTGTCTTTTTCATTAATATGTAGATAAGCAAGTACAGATCTTACAGAACACAAACATGGATAAACAAGATTACATAATTTATACTAAATTTTACAAATGCCTACATGTTTTAGACTGAAAAAATATGAAGTGCCTCATAATCCCTTTCTTGTCCCTCTCCTCCTAGGCACTGCGGTGGGAGCCAAAGAGGGAAAAAGGAGCACTTCAGAAGAAGCCCAGCCTGACCCCGTCAGGCCCCATGGCAAGGAGCCTGACAAGATCGGGAGGATGTGAGCGAAGGTGATGGTAAAGAGAGTGGCAGAGACGGGCCCCTGGTCAATGCCACCAAGGCCAGTAGGACGCGGTAGGGCGAACAAAGCCGAAGCCCACGAGGAAGCCTACTAGGGTCCAGTTGGAAGGCGACTGGAGGAGCCGGAGACACCATCCACACCTGCGCATCCAACTCCCTGGCAAATCGCCTTGCCGGAGAGGAGATGCAAGTGCAGATGGTGGTGCTGCCACCTGACGGTGATGGTGCGGCTGGTGTTTAGCCGGAGTCAGAGCCATCATCCTCCCTGTCAGCACCGTTGTCATCGCCGTCACTGTCCTCCTCGTCGCTATCACTCGATGAGGAGCTTTCGTCGTCGGTCGATCTCTCTGTGCAACACCGCTAGTGAGGACCCAAGCGTCCAAAGACTTTGATAGAGAGCAGAGTGGCATCCATTAGCTTAAAATGGAGGATGTGCCCGGACGCCATGATGTGGTCACGAGCAAAAGTCTTCCAACCGCGCCGGAGAAGCATGACATGAGGAGTGGGGAACTCCACGTCCGCCCGCATGCTGCCATTACAACAGCCCCTCATGTGCAGCCTCAGCCCCGATGGCTGTTCAACCTCCATCACCCTTGCAAATGGAGTGAGGAGCCGAAGACGGTTTCGCGGAGGCCCTCATAGCTTGACAATGAACTCCAACGGCTGATCTCCGACGTGGCCTTCTTTCGGGCCTGGGCAGCCAGAGGAGGTGCGATCAGCGCACGCCCCGTCCTCCTCGACCTCGAGTGCCGCGATGACCATGCCCCCATCCTATCCCACCTCCCCTCATGTTGGGCTCCGCTTTCGCATCCCCAATGGGAGGAGGGAGGCGCTATCGAGCAGAAGGCCTCGTCACTACTACTGGAGTGCTGCTATGCCCTCTTCCCCTCGCCATGATGAGGAAACAATACAAGAAGAAAGAAGGAGGAGATAAGTATGAGCCGTCACCTCGCCCACGTTCCCTTTTATAGGCAAATGAGGTCGGGGGTTGGCTCCTGACTCAGGGGAGGTGACCGCCCATCCACCAATCCGGCTCCCCCACCCCCGCGTGCACCATCAATGGCTCATAAAATCAAAGCCGACCCCCTGCACCAATCCATGGCATCTGGCTTTCTTTAGTGGCATGCATTTCCGCGCCCTCCGTGTATGCCACCAACCCTAAACAATGCAAGCAGCATACATGGCAGAAACGCCAGAAGCAGAAAAGCTAGTGGAATGGCAGTTACCGCCCCGCGAACATGGGGCTTGGGTAGCCCACAGATCATGGTTCACAACCCCCCATAACGTCTTGCATGACGCGCGGAAAACCCAGAAACTGGCTCAATATGGCACCCCGGCTCAGAGAAACCGGAACGCCCTGTATTCCAGCCCAGAGATCAAGGATAAGTCTTCTGGAATATGACATTTCTTAGCATAGAACAAATTAGCTCTTTATTACAATCTATATTGGGTACAAGGGCTTTCCGATATAACTGGGAATTACATCGGCAAGGTGACACTACACCTGCCACGTTGCTCTACGCAAGCAGCAGAACAACACGAAGCAGCAGAATAACTTCTAGCAGCGAAACAACGATGATGGTGGTGAACTCCACTCTGCAGGGACTCTGGCTGGAACACTTATCCTAGATCACAAACAATGAATCCACAACAAACAAGCAATCAAATCCGGCATGACCTGCAAACTGGCATGACACGCCAGGTCAGTACATTGAATGAACTTGCAAGCTCACAATAACCAGAAGCATTCAAGACAAACAATAGCATGGCAATTACAGGTTAACAAGGATTAGCATGATATTAACGGAACAACATGGCATGAACAACATGATACCGCTAGCACAATATGAGCATGGCATGAACATATGAACTTGATGATACTAACATGCAACATGATGACACTATCATGCACCAACTTACTCTGTTCGGGGTTACAGCATAACCATCAGATGCATAACTTACCATCCTTGCACATCACACGGTCATCTCAGGATCAAATCAAGCTTGGTATAAACAATACCGTAGTAATCAATACATGACCACAAGGAGCTTGACCTTTACCCGTGATTCTCGCATAACACCACAAATATTCAACAACTTGGTATCCTCGATACCACGGTGATCCTCTGACGATCACATAAATATCAACCAACTCCTTTCATCATCGAACCGGGGTTGTTATTAAGCACATCATTATTATTACTGTTGACCCATAGTGTGACCTACTACAAACTAGGCCCATATCCTTGGGCACGACTATCGATAGATTTAACACACACTCTGCAGAGGTTTGCACACTTTACCCACACTACGGAACTCAAGTGCCTCGCACTCCCATTTGGGTGGACTACGGAGTTCTGACGAAACCCTTCCCTTGCCATGACACTCTACCGGCCACTCCGACCAACTCCCTCTCAGGGCTAAGTCATGGGTGGCCCCATGCCTACCAAAGGTATCTTCGGCCACCGTCGTGGAAAAAACGGTCCCAAATGGGGACATGTCCACATAAAAAAACTCCGGCTCACAAGGCTTATGCTGTCCTACCTGGCCAAGGTAGCGCCCGTGCATAACCTTCCCTCATTGGAGGCACCGGCGAGAGGCATGACAAAGGACTGAATCAAGACCCCCCATAAAGGTAAATGTGGTTGCACTCGTCATCTCGATTCAGAGACACCACGACTCAGCCAACAGTTGTTCAAGTTCAATTATGTCCAGTTAAAATTGAATGTCATATGCTGAGTCATATGAAAATAACATGATGCAACAATAATGCATGATACCAACATAAACATGGATGCAGCATAAGCATTAAGCCTGATAACAGTGAATCATTTATCCATATGAGCATGGCATACTGACAAGCATGATTAACACAACCATAACTCTACCATAAGAACATCCTGACTACTAGCATCATGAACAACTACAATGCAAGAACGTAGCAAGAACACTACCAAGCATTTAACCAACTGGGTGCAAAGGAACATGCATAGCAACCGCAATCAGAACAGACGATAGTCATGCACCAAAGACCATCACCAACATCAACATGCCCTACTACCAAGCATGAAAGTAATACTAGCAAGACAAATGATAACCAGATGCATCGAAGCAAAGCACGAAGGTGAACACGAAACCATAAGGAGTACCGAAACAACGATAACAATTGTAGTTAAACAAACAGACAGTTATTAAATGTTCAAGTTGAAAAACATGGCTATTGCATGACCATCATGCAAGTGGGTGTTGTGGTTTGCCTGCAGATGAAGAAAACATCGGGGAGAAGTGCGATGAAGCCGCTGAAACAAAATGTCAGACAGTTCTCTCTCGAAGGGGTTGATAAGGGCAAGGGTAAACTGGTCACTTTCACTGTGGGACTACCTAGTGAAAATGGAACAACCAGAAAGATCTCGATGATACGAAGATGTGAGCGCAGGTTTCACCTCGATCGGAGTTACGAGCAAAAGGTTGTGAGGGGTTGAAGTTCAGGGACCTATATGTGAATATTTTTCAGCAAACAGGGCCCTGGATGAAAAACAGAAAGCTCCTTCGGCCGTTTATGTTTTCTGGAGCTAAAAGCGTATTTTCAACCGAAGTAGAATGGAAATACGCTTACCAGAAGGGAAAGCGTACTTTGGACATAAGAGGAAACAAATACGCTTTCGGCAAATGCAAGCGCACTCAGGAGAAATACGCCTTTAGGGAAACAAAAACATGCTAACCAGTTTACGTGTCCACTTATCCACATGGACCCATGGTCTTAGCCACTTACAGGGGGTCCCACATGGCAGGGGTGGACAGCATGGTCGTCTTCTTCCTCCCCCGTGCCTGCTCACGATAGAAGCAGAGGGTTCCGGGCAGGGCGCTGCCGGCGCTGGCCCCGCCGCCTCCTGCCACCTTCGTTCGAGGCAAGGGTGTTGGGAAACATAGTAATTTCAAAAAAATTCCTATGCACACGCAAGATCATGGTGATGCATAGCAACGAGAGGGGAGAGTGTTGTCCACGTACCCTCGTAGACCGTAAGCGGAAGCGTTGTGAGAACGCGGTTGATGTAGTCGTACGTCTTCACGATCTGACCGATCCGAGTACCGAACGTACGGCACCTCCGAGTTCAGCACACGTTCAGCTCGATGACGATCCCCGGACTCCGATCCAGCATGGTGTCGGGGATGAGTTCCATCAGCACGACGGTGTGGTGACGATGATGATGTTCTACCGACGCAGGGCTTCGCCTAAGCACCGCAACGATATGACCGAGGTGGAATATGGTAGAGGGGGGGGGGCACCGCACACGGCTAAGGAACGATCACGATGATCAACTTATGTCTAGAGGTGCCCACCTATCCCCGTATATAAAGGAGCCAAGGGGGAGGGGGCGGCCGGCCAAGGAGGGCGCGCCAAGGGGGAGTCCTACTCCCACCGAGAGTAGGACTCCCTTCTTTCCTAGTTGGAGAAGGAGAAAGGGGGAAGGAGGAGGAAGAGGGGAAGGAAAGGGGGGCGCCGCCCCCCTCTCCTTGTCCTATTCGGACTAGGGAGGGGAGGGGGCGCAGACCACCTCTTGCCTCCTCTCCTCTTGTCCCTTAGGCCCATGAAGGCCCAATAACCCCCGGGAGGGTTCCGGTAACCCCCCGGTGCTCTGATAAATCCTGATTTCACCCGAAACCATTCCGATATCCAAATATAGGCTTCCAATATATCAATCTTTATGTCTCGACCATATTGAGACTCCTCGTCATGTCCGTGATCACATCCGGGACTCCGAACAACCTTCGGTACATCAAAACTTATAAACTCATAATAAAACTGTCATCGTAACTTTAAGCGTGCGGACCTTACGAGTTCGAGAACTATGTAGACATGACCTAGAACTATTCTCGGTCAATAACCAATAGCGGAACCTTGATGCTCATATTGGCTCCTACATATTCTACGAAGATCTTTATCGGTCAAACCGCATAACAACATACGTTGTTCCCTTTGTCATCGGTATGTTACTTGCCCGAGATTCGATCGTCGGTATCCAATACCTAGTTCAATCTCGTTACCGGCAAGTCTCTTTACTCGTTACGTAATGCATCATTCCGTAACTAACTCATTAGCTACATTGCTTGCAAGGCTTATAGTCATGTGCATTACCGAGAGGGCCGAGAGATACCTCTCCGACCATCGGAGTGACAAAACCTAATCTCGAAATACGCCAACCCAACATGTACCTTCGGAGACACCTGTAGAGCTCCTTTATAATCAACCAGTTACGTTGTGACGTTTGGTAGCACACAAAGTGTTCCTTCGGTAAACGGGAGTTGCATAATCTCATAGTTACAGGAACATGTATAAGTCATGAAGAAAGCAATAGCAACATACTAAACGATCAAGTGCTAGGCTAACGGAATGGGTCATGTCAATCACATCATTCTCCTAATGATGTGATCTCGTTAATCAAATGACAACACATGTCTATGGTTAGGAAACATAACCATCTTTGATTAATGAGCTAGTCAAGTAGAGGCATACTAGTGACGTTATGTTTGTCCATGTATTCACACATGTATCATGTTTCCGGTTAGTACAATTCTAGCATGAATAATAAACATTTATCATGATATGAGGAAATAAATAATAACTTTATTATTGTCTCTAGGGCATATTTCCTTCAGTCTCCCACTTGCACTAGAGTCAATAATCTAGATTACACAGTAATGATTTTAACACCCATGGAGTCTTGGTGCTGATCATGTTTTGCTCGTGGAAGAGGCTTAGTCAACGGGTCTGCAACATTCAGATCCGTATGTATCTTGCAAATCTCTATGTCTCCCACCTGGACTTGGTCCCGGATGGAATTGAAGCGTCTCTTGATGTGCTTGGTCCTCTTGTGAAATCTGGATTCCTTTGCCAAGGCAATTGCACCAGTATTGTCACAGAAGATCTTCATTGGTCCCGATGCACTAGGTATGACACCTAGATCGGAAATGAACTCCTTCATCCAGACTCCTTCATTTGCTGCTTCCGAAGCAGCTATGTACTCCGCTTCACATGTAGATCCCGCCACGACGCTTTGTTTAGAACTGCACCAACTTACACCTCCACCGTTTAATAAAAACACGTATTCGGTTGGATATTTAGAATTGTCCGGATCAGTGTCAAAGCTTGCATCAACATAACCATTTACGACTAGCTCTTTGTCACCTTCATATACGAGAAACATATCCTTAGTCCTTTTCAGGTATTTCGGGATGTTCTTGACCGCTGTCCAGTGATCCACTCCTAGATTACTTTGGTACCTCCCTGCCAAGCTTATTGCTAAGCATACGTCAGGTCTGGTCCACAACATTGCATACATGATAGAGCCTATGGCTGAAGCATAGGGAACATCTTTCATTTTCTCTCTATCTTATGCTGTGGTCAGGCATTGAGTCTGATTCAACTTCACACCTTGTAATACAGGCAAGAACCCTTTCTTTGCCTGATCCATTTTGAACTTTTTCAAAACTTTATCAAGGTATGTGCTTTGTGAAAGTCCAATTAAGTGTCTTGATCTATCTCTATAGATCTTGATACCCAATATGTAAGCAGCTTCACCGAGGTCTTTCATTGAAAAACTTTTATTCAAGTATCCCTTTATGCTATCCAGAAATTCTATATCATTTCCAATTAATAATATGTCATCTACATATAATATCAGAAATGCTACAGAGCTCTCACTCACTTTCTTGTAAATACAGGCTTCTCCAAAAGTCTGTATAAAACCATATGCTTTGATCACACTATCAAAGCGTTTATTCCAACTCCGAGATGCGTGCACCAGTCCATAAATGGATCGCTGGAGCTTGCACACTTTGTTAGCACCTTTTGGATTGACAAAACCTTCTGGTTGCATCATATACAACTCTTCTTCCAGAAATCCATTCAAGAATGCAGTTTTGACATCCATTTGCCAAATTTCATAATCATAAAATGCGGCAATTGCTAACATGATTCGGACAGACTTAAGCATCGCTACGGGTGAGAAAGTCTCATCGTAGTCAACCCCTTGAACTTGTCGAAAACCTTTCGCAACAAGTCGAGATTTATAGACAGTTACATTACCTTCAACGTCAGTCTTCTTATTAAAGATCCATTTATTCTCAATGGCTTGCCGATCATTGGGCAAGTCAACCAAAGTCCATACTTTGTTCTCATACATGGATCCCATCTCAGATTTCATGGCTTCTAGCCATTTTGCGGAATCCGGGCTCATCATCGCTTCCTCATAGTTCGTAGGTTCACCATGGTCAAGTAACATGACTTCCAGAATAGGATTACTGTACAACTCTGGTGCGGATCTTAGTCTGGTAGACCTACGAGGTTCAGTAGAAACTTGATCTGAAGTTTCATGATCAATATCATTAGCTTCCTCACTAATTGGTGTAATTGTCAGAGGAACCAGTTCTTGTGATGTACTACTTTCCAATAAGGGAGCAGGTACAGTTACCTCATCAAGTTGTACTTTCCTCCCACTCACTTCTTTCGAGAGAAACTCCTTCTCTAGAAAGGATCCGAATTTAGCAACGAAAATCTTGCCCTCAGATCTGTGATAGAAGGTGTACCCAACAGTCTCTTTTGGGTATCCTATGAACATACATTTCTCCGATTTGGGTTCGAGCTTATTTGGTTGAAGTTTCTTCACATAAGCATCGCAACCCCAAACTTTAAGAAACGACAACTTTGGTTTCTTGCCAAACCACAGTTCATGAGGCGTCGTCTCAACGGATTTTGATGGTGCCCTATTTAACGTGAATGCGGCCGTCTATAAAGCATAACCCCAAAACGATAGCGGTAAATCAGTAAGAGACATCATAGATCGCACCATATCTAGTAAAGTACGATTACGACGTTCGGACACACCATTTCGTTGTGGTGTTCCGGGTGGCGTGAGTTGCGAAACTATTCCGCATTGTTTCAAATGTAAACCAAACTCGTAACTCAAATATTCTCCTCCACGATCAGATCGTAGAAATTTTATTTTCTTGTTACGATGATTTTCCACTTCACTCTGAAATTCTTTGAACTTTTCAAATATTTCAGACTTGTGTTTCATTAAGTAGATATACCCATATCTGCTCAAATCATCTGTGAAGGTGAGAAAATAACGATACCCGCCGCGAGCCTCAATATTCATTGGACCACAAACATCAGTATGTATGATTTCCAAAAAATCAGTTGCTCGCTCCATAGTTCCGGAGAATGGCGTTTTAGTCATCTTGCCCATGAGGCACGGTTCGCAAGTACCAAGTGATTCATAATCAAGTGATTCCAAAAGTCCATCAGTATGGAGTTTCTTGATGCGTTTTATACCGATATGACCTAAACGGCAGTGCCACAAATAGGTTGCACTATCATTATCAACTCCGCATCTTTTGGTTTCAACACTATGAATATGTGTATCACTACTATCGAGATTCAATAAAAATAGACCACTCTTCAAGGGTGCATGACCATAAAAGATATTACTCATATAAATAGAACAACCATTATTCTCTGATTTAAATGAATAACCATCTCGCATCAAACAAAATCTAGATATAATGTTCATGCTCAATGCTGGCACCAAATAACAATTATTTAGGTCTAAAACTAATCCCGATGGTAGATGTAGAGGTAGCGTGCCGACCGCGATCACATCGACTTTGGAACCATTTCCCACGTGCATCGTCACCTCGTCCTTAGCCAATCTTCGCTTAATCCGTAGTCCCTGTTTCGAGTTGCAAATATTAGCAATAGAAGCAGTACCCAGGTACTACTGCGAGTATTAGTAAGGTACACATCAATAAAATGTATATCACATATACCTTTGTTCACTTTGCCATCCTTCTTATCCGCCAAATACTTGGGGCAGTTCCGCTTCCAGTGTCCAGTCTTCTTGCAGTAGAAGCACTCAGTCTCAGGCTTAGGTCCAGACTTGGGTTTCTTCTCTTGAGCAGCAACTTGTTTGTTGTTCTTCTTGAAGTTCCCCTTCTTCTTCCCTTTGCACTTTTTCTTGAAACTGGTGGTCTTGTTGACCATCAACACTTGATGCTCCTTCTTGATTTCTACCTCCGTGGCTTTTAGCATTGCGAAGAGCTCGGGAATAGTCTTGTCCATCCCTTGCATATTATAGTTCATCACGAAGCTCTTGTATCTTGGTGGTAGTGATTGAAGAATTCTGTCAATGACACTATCACCAGGAAGATTAACTCCTAGTTGAATCAAGTGATTATTATACCCAGACATTTTGAGTATGTGTTCACTGACAGAACTATCCTCCTCCATCTTGCAGCTATAGAACTTATTGGAGACTTCATATCTCTCAATCCGGGCATTTGCTTGAAATATTAAATTCAACTCCTGGAACATCTCATATGCTCCATGACGTTCAAAACATCGTTGAAGACCCGGTTCTAAGCCATAAAGCATGGCACACTCAACTATCGAGTAGTCATCAGCTTTGCTCTGCCAGACGTTCTTAACGTCGTCAGTTGCATCAGCAGCAGGCCTGGCACCCAGCGGTGCTTCCAGGACGTAATTCTTCTATGAAGCAATGAGGATAATCCTCAGGTTACGGACCCAGTCCGTGTAATTGCTACCATTATCTTTCAACTTTGATTTCTCAAGGAACACATTAAAATTCAACGGAACAACAGCACGAGCCATCTATTTACAACAAACATAGACAAGCAAAAAACTATCAGGTACTAAGTTCATGATAAATTTAAGTTCAATTAATCATATTACTTAAGAACTTCCACTTAGACATACATCTCTCTAGTCATCTAAGTGATCACGTGATCCAAATCAACTAAACCATGTTTGATCATCACGTGAGATGGAGTAGTTTCAATGGTGAACATCACTATGTTGATCATATCTACTATATGATTCACGTTCGACCTTTCGGTCTCCGTGTTCCGAGGCCATATCTGTTATATGCTAGGCTCGTCAAGTTTAACCTGAGTATTCCGCGTGTGCAACTGTCTTGCACCCGTTGTATTTGAACGTAGAGCCTATCACACCCAATCATCACGTGGTGTCTCAGCACGAAGAACTTTCGCAATGGTGCATACTCAGGGAGAACACTTCTTGATAATTTTAGTGAGAGTTCATCTTAAAATGCTACCGTCAATCAAAGCAAGATAAGATGCATAAAGGATAAACATCACATGCAATCAATATAAGTGATATGATATGGCCATCATCATCTTGTGCTTGTGATCTCCATCTCTGAAGCACCGTCGTGATCACCATCGTCACCGGCGCGATACCTTGATCTCCATCGTAGCATCATTATCATTACGCCATTTATTGCTTCTACGACTATCGCTACCGCTTAGTGATAAAGTAAAGCAATTACAGGGCGTTTGCATTTCATACAATAAACCGACAACCATATGGCTCCTTCCAGTTGCCGATAACTTCGGTTACAAAACATGATCATCTCATACAATAAAATATAGCATCACGTCTTGACCATATCACATCACAACATGCCCTGCAAAAACAAGTTAGACGTCCTCTACTTTGTTGTTGCAAATTTTATGTGGCTGCTACGGGCTGAGCAAGAACCGTTCTTACCTACGCATCAAAACCACAACGATAGTTCGTCAAGTTAGAGCTATTTTAACCTTCGCAAGGACCGGGCGTAGCCACACTCGGTTCAACTAAAGTTGGAGAAACAGACACCCGCTAGTCACCGGTGTGCAAAGCACGGCGATAAAACCAGTCTCGCGTAAGCATACGTGTAATGCCGGTCCGAGCCGCTTCATCCAACAATAACGCTGAACCAAAGTATGACATGCTGGTAAGCAGTATGACTTGTATCGCCCACAACTCACTTGTGTTCTACTCATGCATATAACATCAACGCATAAAACCTAGGCTCGGATGCCACTGTTGGAAAACGTTGTAATTTCAAAAAAATTCCTACGCACACGCAAGATCATGGTGATGCATAGCAACGAGAGGGGAGAGTGTTGTCAACGTACCCTCATAGACCGTAAGCGGAAGCGTTATGACAACGCAGTTGATGTAGTCGTACGTCTTCACGATCCGACCGATGCGAGTACCGAACGTACGGCACCTCCGAGTTCAGCACACGTTCAGCTCGATGACGATCCCCGGACTCCGATCCAGCAGGGTGTTGGGGATGAGTTCCGTCAGCATGACGGCATGGTGATGATGATGATGTTCTACCAATGCAGGGCTTCGCCTAAGCACCGCAACGATATGATCGAGGTGGAATATGGTGGAGGGGGGCACCGCACACGGCTAAGGAACGATCACGATGATCAACTTGTGTCTAGAGGTGCCCCCTGTCCCCGTTTATAAAGGAGCCAAGGGGGAGGGGGTGGCCGGCCAAGGAGGGCGCGCCAAGGGGGAGTCCTACTCCCACCGAGAGTAGGACTCCCTTCTTTCCTAGTTGGAGAAGGAGAAAGGGGGAAGGAGGAGGAAGAGGGGAAGGAAAGGGGGGGCGCCGCCCCCCTCTCCTTGTCCTATTCGGACTAGGGAGGGGAGGGGTGCAGCCCACCTCTTGCCTCCTCTCCTCTTCTCCCTTAGGGCCAATGAAGGCCCAATAACCCCCGGGAGGGTTCCGGTAACCCCCCGGTGCTCCGGTAAAATCCCGATTTCACCCGGAACCATTTCGATATCCAAATATAGATTCCAATATATCAATCTTTATGTCTCGACCAATTCGAGACTCCTCGTCATGTCCGTAATCACATCCGGGACTCCGAACAACCTTCGGTACATCAAAACTTATAAACTCATAATAAAACTGTCATCGTAACGTTAAGCATGCGGACCCTACAGGTTCGAGAACTATGTAGACATGACCTAGAACTATTCTCGGTCAATAACCAATAGCGGAACCTGGATGCTCATATTGGATCCTACCTATTCTACAAAGATCTTTATCGGTCAAACCGCATAACAACATACGTTGTTCCCTTTGTCATCGGTATGTTACTTGCCCGAGATTCGATCGTCGGTATCCAATACCTAGTTCAATCTCGTTACCGGCAAGTCTCTTTACTCGTTACGTAATGCATCATTCCGTAACTAACTCATTAGCTACATTGCTTGCAAGGCTTATAGTGATGTGCATTACCGAGAGGGCCCAGAGATACCTCTTCGACAATCGGAGTGACAAAACCTAATCTCGAAATACGCCAACCCAACATGTACCTTCGGAGACACCTGTAGAGCTCCTTTATAATCACCCAGTTACGTTGTGACGTTTGGTAGCACACAAAGTGTTCCTCCGGTAAACAGGAGTTGCATAATCTCATAGTTACAGGAACATGTATAAGTCATGAAGAAAGCAATAGCAACATACTAAACGATCAAGTGCTAGGCTAACGGAATGGGTCATGTCAATCACATCATTCTCCTAATGATGTGATCTCGTTAATCAAATGACAACACATGTCTATGGTTAGGAAACATAACCATCTTTGATTAATGAGCTAGTCAAGTAGAGGCATACTAGTGACGTTATGTTTGTCTATGCATTCACACATGTATCATGTTTCCGGTTAATACAATTCTAGCATGAATAATAAACATTTATCATGATATGAGGATATAAGTAATAACTTTATTATTGTCTCTAGGGCATATTTCCTTCAAAGGGCACCAGCGGTCGCGGCTCGCTCTGCCGCCTCCGTTCCCGCAGAGAGGAGGTCCTGGGGAGAGGCGAAACAACGGCGAGGGGGCGCCATGGGGAGGCGGAGGCGGACGGGCGACGGTGATAGTGGGCTTTCGATGACGAAGAGGTGAGGGAGAGAGGGCAGGGCGACTCGCTAGAAGGAGGGGGAGACGCAGGTGGAATCGGGGAGGCGAGAGGGGGCTTGGGGAGGCCGGACGGAGAGGAGGCCGAACGACAGAGACGATGACCGAACTTGGGGCTTGCGACCAGTGAGGCTCCAGAGACGAACACATGGGTGGGGAGGACCGCGGGGAGGAGAGGAACATGGTGGACAACACCAGAGGAGAGGAGAGGGACTTGGCTGCTCGGAGCCGAGGAGGAACCGAGGCGGCCGTGGCGATATCCGGCGAAAAGAAGAGGGGGCCGAGGGCTCCGGTGGTCGGGAGAGGCGTGGGAGGGACTTGGGAGCTGCGGGAGAGGTTAGGGCATCTATATATAGGCGTGGGGGAAGTCTCTAGAGCTCATGAGCGAGCTCCCAACCGAGCTTTAATGGAGGTCAGTGGCTGGGCATGGCACGGGCGCGATAACGACGACCATACGACAGTGATTCAGGGTGGGGCAGCGAAGCAGGGAGACTGAGTCGAGCACGGGCTAGCTCCTGGACAAGGTGAGACATCGAGATGCGGAGGGAGGCAACGGGAATAGGAGGAAGAACACGCCAGAGCACGATTTTAGCATGACGCAAGCGTGATCACCACGCGCACTGGTGCAAATGAGAGTTTTGGCCAGGATGACCGTGTCTAGTGCATTTACCTAAGTGCCCTGAGTCTAAACGAAGCAACAAGTCGGTTCAGGGGCAAAGAAGAGATTTGTAGGAGGAGCCAAAAGGTTTTGGCAGCATGCTGTTTGTACTGTCTAGAGGGGACACATACTTGGCAACGAAGGAAGTGATTTGTTTGGTGTTTATCACACACCAAGGTGACTATGATCACCAGCAATCAGCTTAAGAGGAGGAGTTTAGAGGGTGGTTGCTGTGTAAGTGCATATTTGGTCTAGAAAAGGAAATTGGATGATGCACTCAATGGGGTATCTACTAAAGCTCAACTTGGGAAAGGCATAGCTATTTGATCATATGAAGATGTTGCAAAAGGTTTCATACCAATTGGATAAACCAAAATGGTACTACCTTCACAAACATTTCCACCGACCAGAAACTTCCAAAAATTCTAGAGGGAAAATGACTAGATGAAATATGCCCAAATTGGGTGGAGATAAGTTATATGGATAAGAGAAGGCCTAGAAAAATTTGCAGCCATAATGGAGCAAGATAAAATATACTTGCTTCACAAACTGAAATTTTGGCATATGAGGTTGCATTTTGGCATGTGGCAATGATATGGACAGGAAAAGATGTCCAAGGAGTTTGAGGTCAATTGGGCAAAGGAAAATAGTACTTGCTTCACAATGTGCCATTTAGGACGGAATAGGAAATGAATTATTTGAGCATGATGATAAACATGGGAAATGAAAAGTTTTGCCATATTTCAGGAAGATATGACCCAAACAATTTATGAGAATTATTTGGGAATTTTTGGAGTGATGGAAATATAGGTTGCTTCACAACCTAGGGCAAAAGGATAATTCCTTTAATAGAAAAGGAATATTCCCAATAAAAAGAATATTGGGATTTGAGCTAGGATGAAAATGACAGGGTCTAGGGAAGGATTTGGGAATGACAAGCCACTGTGGAAGCAAAGAAGAGGGCATCTTCTTCAGTTTCCAGACCACAAAGCCACGGAAAAAGAAAACTCAAGCAAAAACCTCAGAAAATCAAAAGCAAAAGAAAGGGCCAAAAATAGGGCTCTTACACTCAAGCATAGGTTAATGAAGAAGCAAAGAAAATCTCAACAGGAGAGCTACCGCAAACTCCTCGCCTGTGTACTAGACAGGGCCTACCCCGACGACGCTTGACAACGCGTTCAAGCCAGGCCCCGGGGCTCCTGTCGGTGCAACAAACCCTGGTGTGTGTTGTGTGGACTGTACACTGGCTCAAGAGCAAGGTTAAATCACCCAAGACGAGGCCAAGCAGAAGAGATAGCTCTTTGAGAAATCAAAGGGCGGATCAAGAAGATCAAGGTAAGCCAATGAGCAAGATGCCACTAAGTAAAAAACCTCCCTTGCCTGGCAGGCGAGCCCGACAAGGTCGAGGTCATCCAGAAGACAAGGTCGAGGTTGAGGTCGGGGGCACCAAGGGCAGATCACCCCGCTAGGGCTGCACTGCTCACCTCATAGCAATGCCAGTCACATATCAGTGCAGTGTCGAGACCCTAGGTGATCAAGTGGCTGTAATTTGGCACATGGCAGCCATTTCTAAGGAAGAACAACCCTAAATGACACACGTCCAGAAGACATGTCACGCAGACAAGCGAGATGGTGGCTAAACAGCACGACAAGGCTTGCCGGGCTACACCCATGCTGTGACACTAAGTGGCGCATTTAATGCACCTTGCCATGTCTGCAGAGTTATTTATCATAGCAATATTTGATATCTAATTAGTACGTAATGACTGATTTGCCATTGTGGTAACGCCTTGACCTATAAAAGGAGGGTCGTGGCAACCTTAGAAAGGATTCAGACCCTTGTACACTCATACGCACATGGTTGTCCTTGACCCAAGGAGTGTCACGTCTCCACCATAGTCCTTTCATCAATCCACCAAAGCAGGAGTAGGGTTTTATGCCTCGCGGCGGCCCAAACCTGATTAAAAACTGCACGTGTCATCACTCTCGTGCTACTCTACAGTGTCTGCTCTTTGTGCAACGCGCTCTTCCCCCTACCGAACCACAAGGGGCCGATGGCCCCATAGGTGGTCGTGTTATACCACGACAGGGAGGCAACCAAGCAGGCAAGAGGTGGCCGGTGTGCAGTGAACATGCACCTCGCGTCCTTCTGGCGCGAGGTAGGCAATGACTGGCAGCAGGGCTGCACAACACTGGGCTTGCCAGTGGGCTGTAGTAAGTGCGAGGTCAGTTTTCCTTTCCTTTTCCAGTTTTTATTTATTATTTTGCAGCATGTTTTGATTTTATTTGAAAACCAAACCAATTTTGTAAATTCTGAATTTTTTTGTGGATGCTAAATGGACTATTCCAGAGACCCTCAACAGGTTGAAAATTACTGGAGCTATAATTTGATTTATAGAAATTATAACCCCCAATTCAAGTATGATATGGTTTAGATTTAAATGCCCAAATAATTCCTTATAAATGTTGGTTTGCAATAAGCTTTTGCCAAAATTCTCAGAACCATTTATAAGGCATCCTAGAACATTGAATGAGATTTTAGGGGTTTTGCCCTTTATTTAATTTTGAGGCTTTTAATTTTTCCTCAATTCGAATTTCTTTGAATTTAAACATGATGCATGATTACCTCTAATGCAACTATTTACAAGCAATTATTTTAGGGCTATGACAACTCACCCCCACTAAACAAGATTCTTGTCCCGAGATTTAAGACGTAGGGTAAGAGGAAGAGGGGCACACAACTGACACAACCTTCAAGACCGAAGTTGCACTTCTTAGGAACGCTGGTTCATTTCCTCATCTTGGTCTCATTGTCTTTGATTTTGAGATCTTCATCCAAACATGACGACAAAGGGAAAGGAAAACTCTACTGGGATTGATCTTCATGAAGATCAAGCAACTCAGGATCAACTCATAGAATGAGGTGTAAGAACATCTCTTGAGCTCAGATACTGGACACACAGGGAGATGTATGGAAAGTAGAAGATGATGAAGGTTCGATTTGGTTGGAAACAATTCCATGCTTGAATAAGATGGTCCATTGTTTCAAAGTAGCAAGGAAATAAATTGCCATGATTCCATAATGGGGCACCTTAGGGAAGGTGACACATAGAATTATTCCCTTATGTGGCAAAAAGAATACCTTTTGATACAGAGACCACTGAAACTCTTCAAACCAGGCTAAGGCAATTTACAAACCATTATTTGAAGGAGTTCAAAGAAATGGCATACTCAATTTGAAAAGGAAACTAGAGTTGTAAGACAACTTGGCAAACGGAAGGCACATTCCAATTGACAAGAAGGATATAACCTAGGGTCTGAGCATGCTCTCAAGAACTTGAGCATTCCCATATTCATCAGGTTTTTACCAATGAGATCTTATTAACTCTTCGAACTACTATGATGAATAATGATGGGGAATGCAGATGCAAAGGAGGGCATCACGTTCAGATTTCTCCTTAGCAATACCAAGGAAATAAAATCTGGATGATCAACCGAGATACATTTAGCACTCCGCTTCTAATGTTCTCCTTGATGTTCTAGGTACCACAATCATGCTTTAGAGTAGCATTGATATGGTCATCAAGTAAAGGTCAGACTTCGGAAGCACAAAAACAATAAGAACTTCTAAACTAAGTCGCATGGAATCCTCATGGAGAACATAGTTAAACTGCTCAATCAAGAGACTATAATAATAGATCTTCCGGCTAGCCGCGCCCACTTTACCGAAACCTGCATCATAGATCTGGGGAAAAGTCCCAACCATCATATATGCCTGAGATTCAGATCTGATTGGTGACAGGATGCTTCAACCTCATAATGTCTAGAAAGAAAGTTTGTAACACAAATCAACGAGATGACATTGCGAGATTCTCTGGAAATGAACTATGGCAGCAAGCTCCAAAACATGAGCTATATTGCAAGATACATATGAAAAAAATGTCTAGGACAAGTGTGCCCACATGGAGGTCTTACAACAAAATGCAACCCAGTTCTTACTGGAAACCATCAATGAGGATATTGAAGTCCCTGTGTAAGTCTGGATTAGCTCTTAAGAAGGATCTTATTTTCCTTGAACAAATCAATCAGTGGCTTGGTGTGCTTGGGTATACATATGGAGTGGAGGTAATTAATCTACTAGACAATAGAAAATATTCACACATGCATAACTGACTTGGGATGATTCTAGAGGGAACAAAATAAAATATCTTGAAGTCATGGCGGCAACTTACTTCAAATACACATGAATTAGAGGAAGTCACTTCTTTCATCCAAACATATACTTCATGAGCTTGCATGAAGATAATGTTTAAAAAATTCCAATGCTAGCTTCAATGTTCAAGAAGAATCATGGAGAACATAAAAATATTATCAATGGGCTAAACAACAATTTATCAGATTTCCACGAAAATGGAATTCCATAATGGGTTTATGCTGGCGACCTTGAAACACGGTGGCGTCCACTCAAGAGGCGATGGGGAGACTAGTCGAGGGCACTAGAAGGCGGCTCTGGTTCGTGCGCATCTAGGGGACTCGTGGGAAGCCGTGGGGTGGCCAGATACGAGCAGGCGACAGACTCGACAGCAGCACGGACATGACGACGGCATGGCTACAGGGTGCAGGGAAGCAAGCTGAGGGGCTTGGCGGCGCCCTAGGAGCTCGAAATCAGGTTTGTGCTCCTCTTCGACCTGCACGAGCTCCTGTGGTGAGGCGACAAGGCTTGGCGATGGCGAGATCCGACAAAGTGAGAAGGATAGCTAGAGGACAAAAACGACAAGAAAAATAGAGGGGAGACGAAGGAGGCTCACTTCAGGTCAGACGGAAAGGTCTATGGGCTAGGGGGCGTCCTCTATGGCGCGAATTGACCAGTGATGTACGATGGCGTGCGCGGGGAAGATGGATTGATGGCGTTGCTGCGATGTGTCCGATCTCGGATTCTTAGATGGGGAGACATGTGGCGATGTGACAGGGTTGGTGGACATGTTGGTAGGGAGTGGGGTGGCCGGTCGCCATGGCTATGGCAAGCGGTGGGCTAGCTCGGGGAGGTGAGAGAGAGAGAGAGAGAGAGCCAGGGAGAGGACGCAGACGTGGGAGAGTGAGAGGGGGTTGTGGGGGGGGGGGTTGCGTGGCATGCATAAAGGTGTCCAGGCATTGTCGAGGCAACCGGGCAGGCTGGAGGTGGCCGGCGTGCGGTGACCACGCGCCTCACGTCCTTCTGGCGTGAGGTAGGCAATTACTCGCAGCTGGGCTGCATAGTACTAGATTGGTGAGTGGGCTGCGGTAAGTGCCAGGTTAGTTTTCCTTTCTTTTTTCTGTTTTTTGTTTATTTATTTATTTTACAGCCTGTTTTGATTTGATTAAAACCAAACCAATTTTGTAAATTCTGAAAAATGGTGTGGATGCTAATGGACTATTCCAGAGACCCTCAACAGGTTTTCAGAATTATTGGAGCTATAATTTGATTTTTAGAAATTATAACCCCAATTCAAGTATGATATGGTTTAAATTCAAATGCTCAAATAATTCCTTATAAATTTTCATAAATTTTGGTTTGCAATATATTTTTGCCAAAATTCATAGAACCATTTATAAGGCATCTTGGAACATTGAATGAGATTTAAGGGTTTTTGCCCTTTATTTAATTTTGAGGCTTTGAATTTTTCCACAATTCAAATTTCTTTGAATTTAAACTTGATGGATGATTACCTCTAATGCAACTATTTACAAGCAATTATTTTAGGGTTGTAACATTTCTGGAGCAGGAAGAGGGTTTCTTAACTTACAACAAATAGTTGAAGAATTCGTTTACTTCTTTTGAAGTGAAATTGTAACTCCGTGAGCCTGGAGGAATTTGTTATCATCTTCTACTTCATTCTTGCATTTTGGTTGATCACAAAGCATATCGAGTCCTGCACCGTCACCATCCTTTGTTTTACCTTTAATCTTGAGCAGAGTACCAAGGATGCTTTCACATATGTTCTTCTGTACATGCATGACATCGATGCAGTGACCTACACGTACAATCTCCCAGTAAGGTAATTCTAAGAACGCTAATTTCTTATTAACATTTGCCCCCTAGGTGTTTGTTTCACCTTCAAAGTGTGTTGCTTGCCAAGCACAACTTTAATTTGTTTAGCCATGTTGTCGACCAACTTCCCAGGATAAGGTCTGGGGCCCAAACCTACCTCTCTCGTACCATCAAATTTAGCTTTCATATTTCGGTATGGGTGATCTTCCCGTAAGAACCTACGATGACGCAAATACACAGTTTTGTGCTAGTTGGGAAGGAATCTGCTTGCTGTCCTATGCATGCATGTGAAACATCCTATATCTCCCCTTGTTTTTTTGCCCCGACGTATTGCCTAATGCCAGAATATCTTGAATGGTGTGCAGCAACATCGCATGTAGATCAAAAAACTCCTTTTCTGTAAGCATCACAACATTTGACAACAGGCCCTTTTACCCACAATGTCTGCAGTACTTCTACCAGTAGCTCAAAATAAATGTGGATGTCATTTCTAGGTTGCTTCGGGCCTTGGATAATCATTGACATCATCATGTATTTTTTTCTTCATACACAACCAAGGATCAAGGTTATATATGCACAGAAGCACCGGCCATGTGTTGTGTTTGGTGCTCATATCGCCAAATGGATTCATCCCGTCAGTACACTCCTCGAGCCTTATACTTCTACGATCCTTGGAAATTTCTATATACTTGTTGTCGATTAATTCCCACTGAGCCCCTTCTTTCGTGCGCCTCATATATTTATCCGCAGTTCGCTCATCATGATGCCACCACAACCTCTTTGCCTCTGTAGTGTTTGCAAACAAATGCCTCAACCTTGGAATTAAAGGCAAGTACCAAACAACCTTGAATGAGATTCATGTCCTGATCTTGTTCTCCAATTTGTACTTGTCCTTTGCTCTATTGCGCTTGTATCGTGCATGCTTGCATGTGGGACATGCATGCAAATCTTTGTACTCACCATGGTACAATATACAACCATTCACGCATGCGTGTATCTTCTATACTTCAGGTTCCAATGGGCAAACAACTTTCTTTGCTTCATTCGTGCTTTTGGGGAGCACATTATCTTCTGGAATTTTCTTTGGAAAAATCTAACAACTCTGTGAAGCCCTTGTTTGATAGACCATTTGCTGCTTTAAATCTGAGAAGCGCCAGTGTGGCACTCAACTTGGAATATTTATTTTTCCTACCTGGATACAAATCTTTCTTGGAGTCCACCTCAATTGATCATAGATCCTTGTACCCAACCATATCTTTTTCTGGGCCCTTGAAACTTGCATCATAGCAGCAAAATCTGGAATATCAAGGTCTTCATCTGTGTCACCGTCTTGGTTTTTCAGTGGGTTTTTTGGCTTGTCAGTGTTCCATTGGTAGGTTCACGTTTGAGCCGCGATGTTAGATTCAACATCCTTGTGACTCTAATCAGGGTTTGGCATCTCACTGCCCTGGTTACGTTCATCCATGACCGGCTCTTCACCGTGTCTAGTCCAACAGGTATATCCATCCATGAATCCCCGTTTGAGTAAGTGGAACTCGACATCTGTAACTTTACGTGACTCTAAATTGGCACAATGACTGCATGGACATATGATGTAATAGTCATTACAGACTCTCTTCTTTGTCCTTTCAGCCAAATTGATGAACTCCATCACGCCACTAATAAAACTAGGAGCTTCTCCGATCCTTTATCCATTCAGATCGTTCCATATGCACCACACGAGGGGTAACTGAAAAAACATCAATACATGGATTAATTGATGCCCAAAGATGCGTGCATAAATTACAAGATTTTAGTTTCATAATTATTGAGGGCACTCCATATTGTTATCCAGCCGTGCGATGACCAAAATTAATGACCAGTCAATTTACACGCACATTAGTACAATACTACCCTTATGAATTGAATACCATAATTAAGCCACTCAACAAAAAGAATACCTTAATTAATTATCCACGCGACAACCTCCACCCAGCAGACAAAGAAGCATGATGCCACGGCACATCGAGACAACAGGGTCGAGGAGCAAAGCTTAGTGGGGCAAACGCCTGAAGTTCGAGCTCCACTATCCTGCCATCGAGCACGAGGGATGTGCTCCAATCATGCTGCCGCTGACCTCGAGGATTGAGCTCCTCCTATCTCTCGCCGCTGACTGAGGCTTTACCTATATCATATCGCCACCACCGACCAGTCGAGGATTGATCTCCTATCCAATAGCCGCTACCTCGGCCGCCGCCACCATTTCTATCCACAGGGTGGTTATTTTTTGACAGGTATCTACAGAGCGGCTGTTTACCCTAAGTATTAAGTCAATTGTTGCATCCCCATATGTATAGGGGTACATCACATACAGTTATGTCACGGGAACTTTGTCTCACCTACACTATCTTCTCACACGGTTTGGTGTGGAAATCGTGTGCGAAGTTGTAATACCGAACACAAACGACATCTACAAACCATGTGTTGTATACAATAGAGTGAAATAAGTAGTTCCCAACCATTATCAGATCACCACAGTTTCCCCATTCCCCCCAAATCCCTAGCCCTCAAATTCCCTTGTGTGGCGCTGACATTGGGGGAATGTGGACGAGTGGTGATGATGATTTTGGTGCGAATTCTCTTGCTCGATCGCCGCTCTCAGCAGCGCGATGGGAAGCGCAGCCACAACGGCGGTCACCGCCAAGCACTTGCCTAAGGTCATCAAGAGGCAGGTGTACTACGGATCCAAATTGCCTTGTTAGGTTCCAATCTATCCTGATCTTTTTTAGCATGTCCAAAGTTTCATCTGAATGAACCCCCCCCCACACACACACCTAGCAAAGCGATCAACCACCAGATCCAGAGTATGACTCCAGATTCCTGCAACATGAATTCGAGTCCAAGTTTTGCGCCATCGAGAAGTACCAAAAGCTGATTTGTGTGCACGGACACACTCCCGCTCGATGTGTATGCGCTGAAGGATTCGACATTGGCAGATGCTTTCTTAGTTTCTCATTATAGGTTAGTACTACGTTCATCATTTTAGTTGAGTTAATGCCACCGCTCATCCTGGATACTATTTAACATTGGTAGGGATATGAGGCTTGTGCCTTTGTTAGTTGGTTGATGAAGAATGGCATGGCAGGGTTGGAGTGTTATCACCAAGCTTGCAGAAGATAACTTAAAGTTGAAGAAGAGACTGACTGATCTAGAGTGTACAATCACTACGATGAAGCAAGAAAGAATGAAAGCAAGAGACAAGAAGGAACTAGCATGTGTACTTGTTGTTGTCGCATTAGCCATCTTCTATGTGCTATTTTCCATGATGACTAGGAGTTTTGTTTAATTATTACTGGCTACATGAATAAGCAGAGCTCCATCCATTGCTTGCAAACTGTCCTACTACCTTCATACCGGTGTATAAGTCACATTACGAAAACCAAATAATCCCAACACTCGTTCCTTGTGTTTTGACCTGAAAAAAGAAATTAGCCAATAGGAGTCGTGGGGCGTGTATGCATTCAATGACTTAAGACTACTTAGCATAACATGGAATGGTCAATTCTCTACATGCAATGGTATTGATTAGCAAATAAACATCAAGTTCTCTCGTTTTCCCCCCACCTTAGTCGCTGGTACAGAGGAACTATGAAAAATGCTTGTTTCACATTTGGACACTCCAACCCGTGTGCGTAATTATCCAATTGAGAACTATGCAACAACGGGAATTTGGAGCGACTGGGTACTAACAATTGCGGTTGATTATATTCTAACCACCTGCCAAGGCGACATTATAATCCTTCAATCCCCCGCTTCAATTGCCATTCCTCTTCTCTTCATACTTTGCTTCAGTGTCTACCATCTTCATCGTCCCGGCCGGCCACACTACACACTTGCACACACTCTTCAATCTCGTTTTCTTCCGGTTTGCACCGGGGCCATGTAGAGTAACAGTTCTGCTAGCAGTTTGGCACCCAATGATAGGTCAACATCGGAATCATCCTGCTTGTCTTCCATCAGTCCGGCGTGAAGCCAAGACCTGATTTTATTCAGATAGTTGAAGGGACGCCACGCCCAAGTCGTCAGACGACTACCAGGCGAGCGAGGAGCCATCGAAGGACTAAGAAGAGGATGACGATGATGATGATGAGGAATGGTTGAATGAGGAGGAGGAGGATGACGACATTAACAATGATCACAATGGCAACATCGACGAAAAGCCAACGGTCGGCGGCAGGAAGCGTCCTCGCTAACACGATGTCGCGAGGCCATCAAACAATAAGAAGAAGAAGGAATAAATTAAGCAGACTGTATATATGTCTGTTGTTGTTCGCTCATATTAATTCGTTATCTCTTTTTCCCTGTCAATCTCATTGTAGATGGTTAGCAATACATATTCGACAAAGATCATTTACATTATCGCCCACAGGTTGATTTCTTGAATTGTGTGCCCTATTGAGCACACAATTCACAACAAAAAATCGTATGCGCTCTCTATAATTATCGCACACAATTATGGTTACCGACATGTTTGCCTGGTATCACACACATCTTATATGCCGAATCATATGTGTTCTTCTCAATCATCGCAAATAGTTCATCCGAGTGAAATATATGCTGCCTATCACACACACCTTGATATGGCTGATCGTTTCTGTTGTTCTGGCTCATCGCAAACAGTTCGTATGGATCAACTATATGCCACGCATCACACACACAACTATAATCTGACTCGTGTTTGCAGGATCGAATGTATATCTAGAAGGGGGGGTGATTAGACTACTTGATCAAACAAAACCAAACATTTTCCCAATTTTAATTGTAGGTAGATTTTAGCAATTATGTCAAGTCAACTAACACCCTACACATGCAAGTCTAAGAGTATAGTAGCGGAATATAAGCCATAGCACATGTAAGTAAAGGGAATGGTTTGGAGAAGGCAAACACAATGGGCACACAACGATTTGTGGCATGGAGACTTCAACCCATGAAGGGTAATGGTTGGGCGAGTCCACAGAGGGCTCTACCCATGACGGGTCCACAAATAAGCAACCTTCTCTATCCCACCATGGCCATCGTCCATTGTCATTGGAAACCACGGCCACCTATGGGACCAAGAGCCCCTTTCTATTTTGGCAGGGGATGTCATGTTGCACAAAGAGCATAGGAGCATGGAACAACACGACAGAGATCACACAGGCAGTCTTTACCCAGGTTCGGGCGACTGTGAGGCGTAAAACACTACTCCTGCTTTGGAGGATTGATGGTGGAAAAATGGCGGTGGGCGCAACACGTTTGCCCGGCAGGGTTGCCTTGGGGCGAAAATGGCTACGCACGTATGAGTGTGTGAGGGGATGGAGTAGCCAACCCTTTCTATGGTTGCCCTGGGCCTATTTTTATAGTTAGAGAGAATTCCTTATTTAACACTGTCTTAAATTTTCTTGCTCTATTCGATAGTGGAAAATATTTTTTCTTCCTTATATAATACAAAGTTTAAATTTTGTTCCTTTTGTGACACATTCATCCATTTTGACTACTAATGGTGTTAAATGGCACCTGAAAATACGACTTTACCCCTGATGCAATTTGTGACAAGAATTATTTACATGGTCGTGGAAGGTGGCAGACAAAAGTAGAGCCATTTTTTATACCTGATGCACACGTACAAACACACGTGTGAAACTAGCCTGTACTAACGTGAACCAGATCCATGAGGTCAATAGCCTCACTAGACAGCAAGCTTAGCCAGCCCAGGCCACGTGCACGTATGCAAAGTTCATGTCAAGGAATGGGAGCACCTAAATTTCAAAAAACAGCGAGGTTCTCTTATGCACGAGTCTTTTCTTACAGTACACGTAATGGACAAGACATAGAACTTATCTGTTTGGCTTGCCGGAGATCGCAGTGTTGGTTCATCTTTCTAGCTTCCCTTAGAGGCCATGTTCTCGGCAGGAACATGCAGTTTTATGCAGATGGAAATGATGCTAAATGCGATCTTATCTACATGAACATGCAATGATCATGAAATGCTTATGCATGCATGCAACTTGTCAGGCCCCCCAGTGCTTCATTTATTTTTCTGTTGCTCTGGGTCTGCACCTGGCTTTGTACAAGGGGTTACATGCAACTAGGGCAAGGCCTGTACAAAAGGGTTGCTGCCACTCAAGGGCCGACAGCCGCGCCTTATGGGTAGAACTTGCAGAGATGATCAATATTCCATGAGTTTTGCAATTGAATGCCATCTCCGGTCTCCCGACGGACTGCTCCAAGTTTGGTGACTCGAACTACCTGGTAAGGGCCTTCCCACTTTGACGTCAACTTGTTTGTACCCTTGGCGGACTGAACACGTCGAAGGACACGGTCGCCTTCCATAAAACACCGGGCATGAACCCTGCGGCTGTGATAGCGATGCAGGGCTTGCTGGTAGCATGCAACACGTGTAGCAGCTCGGAGACGGTTCTCCTCGAGAAGCACAACGTCGTCATGCCGGTGCTGATCCTGCGCTACTTCATCATAGGCAAGCACTCGATGCGACCTGTAAATGAGTTCCGTTGGGATAACTGCTTCAACCCCATAAACTAGGGAGAAGCGATTCTGCTCGGCAGCTCGATTTGGTGTCGTTTTGGGGGACCAGAGAACTACTGGCAGCTCATCGGTCCATCGCCTACCGCACTTCTGCAGCGTATCAAATGTTCTTGTCTTGAGTCCTCGCAACACTTCAGCATTCGCCCTCTCAGCTTGTCCATTGCTTCTGGGATGTGCAACAGAGGCAAATGAGATCTTGCTTCTAAGGGCATGAATGTATAGCATGAAGGTGCGGCTCGTGAACTGGGTGCCGTTGTCGGTGATGATCCGGGCAGGGACCCCGAAGCGGCACACCAGTCCTTTCAAGAACTTGATAGCTGACTGAGGAGTCACCTTTCTCACGACATCTACTTCTAGCCACTTTGTAAACTTGTCAATGGCAACAAACAAGAATTCAAAAGCCCCGGCAGCTCGGGGGAAAGGGCTGAGGATATCGAGCCCCCAGACCAAAAATAGCCATGACAAAGGGATTGTCTGAAGAGCTTGTGCAGGCAGATGAATGTTCTTGGAATGGAACTAGCATGCTTCACACTTGGTGACTAGGTCGACCGCATCTTGTAGGGCTGTTGGCCAATAGAATCCTTGCCGGAATGCTTTCCCAACTAATGCCATTGATCCAATGTGGGAGCCGCACATGCCTTTCTGTATTTCCGCCAGTAGTTCATTTCCTTCTTGCCGACAGATGCACTTCAATTTAACACCATTGGAATTTCTTCTGTATAGAGTGTCATTGACAAACTGATACATATTGGCCCTCCGCGCTACTCTTTAAGCTTCCTCTTGCTCATCGAGAAGTTCTCCAGTTTGGAGGAAATCGACTATGTGCCTTGCCCAAGTTGGGGCCTGAGGCTCGGCAACAAGGACTAGAGGCACCTCCTCATCTGCGGGAGCACGTTCCTCGAGTGCGAGGACCAGTGGCCCGGTAGGAGAGCGCAGCCCGGCAATCAATGGGGAGTTGTTTCTGGCAGGGTCACCACCAGGAGCCTCGGGAGGCTCTACCGGGAGAGGCTTACCGGAGTCCAACTTCCTCCCTTTCGGGCCATTGTTGCCGGGGATACACAGGGTTGAGTAAGATGGAGAACAAAAGTTCCTGGTTCCACAGGATGTTTTTGTGTAGCACACTTTGATAGATGATCAGCTATGCCATTTTCCGCACGAGGTACGTGCTTTGTTTGCAATTTGTCAAAGCGCTCCTCCAATCTCCTCACCTCCTCAGTGTATGCCTCCATCAATGGACTTTGGCAATCCTTGTTAACTTTTCTCACCGCAAGTTGTGAATCTCCTCGAATGATCGGGTTCTTGATTCCTAATTCTATGGGAATCCTGAGCCCAGCAAGGAGCCCTTCATACTCTACTGTATTGTTGGTTGCCTCCTCCCGGGGAAAATGCATCTGGATGACGTACTTCAAGTGCTCCCCTGTGGACATATACATGCATGAGTCCCAGGAAAGGTTCATCAAATTCATTAATATGCTGATCAAACAATTACAGACCTTACAAGACACATACATGGATTCAAGAGATTACACTATTCGAACTAAAATTTGGCGAGTGCCTACAAGTTTAAGATTGAAATATATAAGTGCCCCGTAAACTCCTCTCCCTGTCACTCTTATCCCAGATATTGTGGTGGGAAGAGAGGCTGGCAAAAGGGGTGCGTAGGCAAACACCACCCCAATCTCGTCAAGGCATGCCAGGCGCTGCCTGACAATATTGGGAGTGGCAAAGCTGTGAAGGAGGAGGACGGAGGGAGCAGCTGGTGGTGCCCTGGTCACCACCTCCATGGCCAGTCAGAAGCCCCAGGACAAGAACTGGCAGGGAAAGCCGTCGGAGGTTAGCTGGAAGACTGCAGGAGGAGGCGAAGGCACCAGGAGGGCGACCCCTTCCCCAGCGACCAAGAAGCCGGTGATGATGATGCCGGAGGAGGGAGGGGAAAGACAGAAAGAGGAGGTAGCAGGTCGCTAGTACGAGATGAACGCGTCGGTGGTATCGTACTCCGACCTGACGGCCTACCTCCCGCCTTCTCCGTCTTCCCTGGCTTCATCTTCATCAACACCGCTCCAGGGAAGCACCGACCTCTCGGCCTGGCGCCTTCCCTAGAGACACAGCCGAGGGCCAAGACGGACAGGGGGCTCGGGGCCCACCGCTCCCCACCTTGGCGGGCAGGAAGGTGCGCCTCCCTTCAACATCAGCCCCAGATCCACCGGAAGTGGCAGTGCCGGGATTACCAACGATACCCAGCCCTGCCTCCCGGGTGAGCATCGAAGGCGCCAAGAACCTAGTTGCTGAGCCAACAAGCAGCAGCAGGTCAAGGCAAGATGCCACATTACCTAACGAACGGTCGATTGTGGCAGAAGAGACAAGCATTTCCCTGCAATGGGGAAGCTTGATGTCTCCCGCACCGCAGACGACTCGTCCACTGCGTCTTCTCAGGGTTTGGACCAGACTCACTCCCCAAGCATCACCATGAGCATTCGGTTTGCCGACCTCAAGCTACTACCTCGGGCCCGGCCCCAGGCTCTTCCCTTCAGCATAGCCAGCAGAAGGCAGAAGATGGAGAAGAAAGGATGCGAGGACGAATGCCCCTGCTCTTCCCCCTCCCCTCCTTTTATAGGCAGGTCGGGGAAGAGAGCTGATCCCTCAACAGGTGACCACCGCCCTCCTCCACCAATTCAAGAAGCCCGTGCCCCTTGTAAGGGCATATTTATTCCCAGTGGTTTTGGTGATTGATGACAGGACTAATCGTGTGCGTTAAGTTCTTTCAGAGAATCATCCATTGGCACGAGACGATTTCCTCCCCTTGGTGTTTTATTCAAGACGGTGTAGCTCCTGCGTTTCGTTGTTGGTGGACTAGTTTCGTAGGAGTCACCATACTATTAAGAGGGGATCCGCTTTGGTAAGAATAGGGTGGAATCAACACGTACACATCCATATCACACCCGTCGTCTTCCCTTCGCATCTTTGGAGCTGCACTTCTCTTCCGTAACCTGCTTCACCCTGTGCCAGTGGTAGTACCGCGACCTACAGCGGTAGTACCGTCGAAGCCCCCCAGCGGTAGTAACGCTCCACCGAGCGGTAGTACCGCTCTCAGCGGTAGTACCGCTCCGCAGAGCGGTAGTACCGCTCACGGGTTTCGGCCGTAGTACTGCAGTAGTACCGCGCCTACTACCGCCTCGATTCGAGATGATGTTTTCTCGTGTCGGGTTTTGCGGCACTAGAAGCGGTAGTAGAAGCGGTAGTACCGCTCCGAGCGGTAGTACCGCTCCTACTCCCGCGGTAGTACCGCTCTGGGGATAGTGGCCTGACTCCCTAGTCAGCGCGGTAGTACCGCTAGGTAGGGAGCGGTAGTACCGCTCTCAGCGGTAGTACCGCCCTTCCCTAGCGGTAGTACCGCCCTGTGCGGGGCTGCTCAGTGGGGTAACGGTTGGATGTGTTCCCCCACTATATAAAGGTGTCTTCTTCCTCCAAGTTGACCCACCTCTTTCCCCCAAAGCTCCATTGTTGCTCAAAGCTCCATTTTCGCCCGATCTCTCTCCCTAGCCAATCAAACTTGTTGATTTGCTCGGGATTGGTTGAGAAGGCCCAGATCTACACTTCCACCAAGAGAAATTTGATTCCCCCCACTTATCCCTTGCGGATCTTGTTACTCTTGGGTGTTGAGCACCCTAGACGGTTGAGGTCACCTCGAAGCCATACTCCATTGTGGTGAAGCTTCGTGGTGTTGTTGTTGTTGTTGGGAGCCTCCGATTGTTGTGGAGATTGCCCCAACCTTGCTTGTAAAGGTTCGGTCGCCGCCTTCAAGGGCACCAATAGTGGAATCACGGCATCTCGCATTGTGTGAGGGCGTGAGGAGAATACGGTGGCCCTAGTGGCTTCTTGGGGAGCATTGTGCCTCCACACCGCTCTAACGGAGACGTACTTCCCCTTAAAAGGAAGGAACTCCGGTAACACATCCTCGTCTCCACCGGCTCCACTCTTGGTTATTTCGTGCCTTTACTTTTGCAAGCCTACTTGTTTTACATCCTTTGCTTGCTTGTGTGCTAGTTGTTATTGCATCATATAGGTTGCTCACTTAGTTGCACATCTAGACAACCTATTTTGTTGCAAAGTTTAATTTGGTAAAGAAAAGGTTAAAGATTGTTAGTTGCCTATTCACCCCCCCTCTAGTCAACCATATCGATCCTTTCAATTGGTATCAGAGCCTCGTCTCTTTATTAAGGACTTTACCATCCGAAGAGTATGGTTGACACCAATGATGGTGCGGAGGAACACTCCGGTGTGAATCCCATCTCGTCTTCGGCCGAAGGGGAACCTCAGTCTCTCGTGAGGAATTCAATGTGGCTTTAGACACATTGAAAACCTCCATGACAGCCGAGGTTAAAAGCATGTTTAATGAATTTCTAGAGGGACTTAAACTATCTACCGCGCTAATGAAAGTGGGTGATCCTACTAACAAGGTGACGGATGCTATCTCCGACAAGGGGGAAGCTAGCAATGAAAAGAGTCCTTCTACTAGTGGTAGAAATGGCACCGGCATCTTTGCCCATGTGGAACCCCCAGTTTATGGAGGGCCAATCCCCTCCACTCATTTGAATCATGCCGGTCCACCTCCTAAATATGAGAAACATGAAGATTTTGATAATTGGGTCTATCGCCTTAAGCGTCATTTGAAACATGTGAACACTAACCTTTGGAGAATCATTGAAGAAGGTTTTTATCCTCATGACCCAAGCAACTTCACCCCTCGAGAAGCCGTGGACAATCAATTCAATGAGAGTGCTCTCTTCATCATCCAAGATGCAATCCTTCCCGAAGATCTCCCTCACCTTCGACCCCATGTCATGGCTAAAGAAGCATGGAAATGTGTCGAGGGTCTCTATCGTGGAAGTGCTAGCATTCAACGCTCCAACTATGAAGTGGTGCGAGATGAAGCCGATGAGTTTGCAATGAAAGAAGATGAAGAACCTCGTGAGCTCTTTCGAAGAGTGACCAAACTCGCGGTGGCACTTCAAGATCATGGAAGCAAGGACACGGATGACAATTGGATCAAGCGGAAGTTCCTCAAGGCCATGATGCCCTACAACAAGGCCATGTCCTCCGTCATTCGTCAACGACCGGACTTCCACTCCATGACCTCAAGTGAAGTGTTGGATGAGTTCATTGCGATGAGCATCTTGGACAAGACCGCCGACAATGCGGTGCTCCGTTCTCAAAGGGCAAAGAAGCCTAACCTTGATTTGAAGGCCAAGGTTACTATGGAAGAAGAGGAAGAAGTGGAAGATGAGGAAAGCAACCCCGAAGACACCAAGTTTGACTACCATGAGCACATGGCCCTTGCTTCAAGACAATTTTGGAGCAAGAAGAGTTCAAGACCCAACTTCAACAAGAACAACTCAAGTGGCGTCAAGGGCAAGCAACGAGTTAGAACTTGCTTCAACTGTGGCAATGTGAGCCATTTCGTTGCGGATTGTCCTTACGAGAAGCGGGAAGACAATGGTGGCAAGTTCATTCGAAAAGACAAAGCCAAGTCCTTCCCCAACAAGAACAACTTCGCCAAGAAGACTCCCACTCGTGGGTTGGTGGTTCAAGAAGAATACCAAGAGGATGACGATGATGATGAAAATGAAGAAGCAATGGCCATGGCATCCGTTGCCATTGCTACTCCTCCCGGGTGTCTCTCTTCGAATCACCCAACGAAAACATCACCGCCAGATGCCTCATGGCTAAAGCTTCAAACAAGGTAACCCCCAACATCACAACCACCATCATTACTAATCCCTCCTTGGAGGATTGCATTGATGGACATGTTGAGTCTAATGAGGAAGTGAATGAATTTGAGTCTTTTATGAGTAAGCTCAAGGGAAAGTCCAAGAAGCACTTTGTTGCTCTCTTGGAACAACTTGGTGAGGCCAATGACATGATCGAGGCTCACGAAGAAACCATCTCCAAGATGGAAGGTCATAGTCGTGACTATGCCGATGAGATATCGGATCTCTCTAATGCTCTTGAGGAAGAGCGTGTGCATCGTTTGACTCTTGAGGAGTCACACAATGATGACCATGCTAAGTTAAAGAAAGATCTTGATCATGCTCTTGTCATGTCTCGTGTGCTAACCTCCGAGAAGGCTAAACTTGGGGTTGATCATGCTAGACTCAAAGAGGAGTTTGAGATACTTGACAAGGCCCACAAGGTCTTGAAGGGTACTCATGCTAGCCTCAAAGAGTCTCATGCTCAACTCCAAGTTAAGCTAATCAAGGAAAAGGCCACCTTTCCTCATATGGTATTAATTGATAATGCATGTGCTACTAACCCATGTTGTGAGCATGTGCATCTTGTGGAGGAAAATGCCAAGTTGAAGGATCAACTTGAGAAAGGCCTTGTGACTTGCATTCAAGGTGAGAAGAACCTCAACGACCTTTTGAGCAATCAAAAGGAAGTTGTGGCCAAAGAAGGAATTGGGTTTGCACCCAAGTCCAAGAGCAAGAAGAAGAAGAACAACAAGACCAATCGTCCTCCTCCTCTCAAACAAACGTTTGTGAAAGAGGGAGAGGGTGCTCCTAAGAAGAAGAAGGAGAAAGTGAAGGGAGTTGATGTCCAAAAGGGCAAAAGCATTTCCTCAAACAAAGCCGGCGACTTTAACCCGTCATATGTGTTGTGCCGTGCTAGTGATGGACATGTTTATGCTAGATTTGTTGGTTCTTCTTATGAGTACATTGAATGGTCTATTTGGGTTCCCAAGACCCTTGTTACTAACATCAAAGGACCCATTACTAAATGGGTACCTAAAACCAAGCATTGATCTCGTGTAGGTGTTTGCTTCCGGTGGGGGATCATGGTTGCTCGATAGTGGAGCAACAAATCATATGACCGGGAGCAAGGACTTGGTGGTGGACGTGCAAGAGATTCCATCTATGCCCACCAATGTCGAGTGGGGTGATGCATCACATTCTAAGGTATTGGGTCTCGGCAAGGTTGTCATTTCTCATGATCTAACGATCGAGAAAGTCATGCTTGTTGAGTCCCTTGCATTCAATTTACTTTCCGTTCGTCAACTTGCACTCATGGGCTTTGCTACATTCTTTGATATTGATACCGTGGCCCTCTTGTGGAGCAAGACTCTTAAAGTAGCCTTTGTTGGGCATGTCGAGAACGGTCTCTATGTGATTAACTTTTCGGAGCGACCCACTAAGACCGCGACATGCCTAATGGCTAAAGTTGACGTGGGATGGCTTTGGCATCGCCGTTTAGCCCACGTCAATATGAGATCTTTGCAAAGTCTTCTCAAGGGGGACCATGTTCGTGGACTAACAAATGTTAGTTTTGCCAAAGATCGTGCTTGCAGTGCTTGTATCGAAGGAAAGCTTCATGAAAAGGCTCACCCTCCTTCAACCATCATCTACTCGAAGAGACCCTTGGAGCTCCTTCACATGGATCTCTTCGGGCCTCCATCTTTTGATAGTCTTGGAGGGAAGAAAGTATTGCTTGGTGATTGTGGATGATTATTCAAGATACACTTGGGTATACTTCTTCAAGAGGAAGAGTGAGACTCAACAAACCGTCATCGACTTTGCAAATGAAGCTCAACGTCAACATGATGCAAAGATCTTGACAATAAGAAGTGACAACGGCACCGAGTTCAAGAACTACACCTTGGATGAGTTTCTTAGTGATGAGGGGATCAAGCATCAATATGCTGCACCTTATACCCCTCAACAAAATGGTGTTGCGGAGAGGAAGAACCGGACGTTGATGGATGCGGCAAGGACCATGATGGCGGAGTTCAAGTCTCCGTACAACTTTTGGGCCGAAGCCATCAACACCGCATGTCATGCATCCAATCGGCTCTATCTTCGCAAAGGCTTGAACAAGACTCCTTATGAGATACTCACCGGCAACAAGCCCAACCTCAAGTACTTCCGGGTGTTCGGTTGTAAGTGTTTCATTCTCAAGAAAGGTGTTCGTTTGTCTAAATTTGAGGCTAGAGCTCATGAGGGCATATTTGTTGGTTATGCTACAAACTCTCATGCTTACCGTGTCCTCAACAAGTCCACCGGACTCATTGAGGAGACGTGTAACGTGGAGTTTGACGAAAATAACGGCTCCCAAGTGGAGCAAAGTGGTACTTGTGATGTAGGTGATGAAATTCCTCCCCAAGCCATAAGAAGAATGGGTATTGGTCAAATCCTACCCATTGAGGAACCCCTTGTGGCCGAAGGAGAAGGACAATGCTCTACTCAAGTAGAGCCATCACCTCATCAAGACCCACACGCTTCCGAAGAACAAAGTGAAGGCCCTCAACCTTGTGAACAAGACCAAGGGCAAGATCAACCTCAAGATGGTGGTGAACCTCTAAATGATGCCCAAGGTCAAGTTCTCCCCCTCGAGCAAGTTCAAGATCAAGAGCAACTCAAGCTCAAGACAAGCTCAAGATCAAGAACAAGCTCAAGACGGCGCTCAAGATGATCAAGTCAACCCTCCTCCCTCCACATCTGAGGAGGAATTAGAGCGTCGTGCCGTGAAGATTGCTTCCAAGCTCACCACCCAAGGCCATCTCATGGAAAATGTGGTTGGAAGCCTAAGAAAGGGGGTAAGCACTCGTAGACAATTAGCAAACTATTGTGAACATCACGCGTTTGTCTCTTGTGTTGAACCCCAAAAGGTCTATGAGGCGCTCGAAGACTCGGATTGGCTCAATGCCATGCATGAAGAACTCAACAACTTCGAGTACAACAAAGTATGGAGATTGGTGCCAAGGCCATCGGGGAACCACAATGTCATTGGAACCAAGTGGATCTTCAAGAACAAGCAAGATGCTCATGGGAACATCGTTCGCAACAAGGCAAGATTGGTAGCACAAGGCTACTCCCAAGTCGAGGGTATCGACTACGGTGAAACCTTTGCTCCCGTTGCTCGTCTTGAATCCATACGTTTGTTGATTGCCTATGCTTCTCATCACAACTTTAAGTTGCAACAAATGGATGTGAAAAGTGCTTTTCTTAATGGTCCTATTAATGAGTTGGTTTATGTCAAGCAACCCCCCGGGTTCGAGGACCCCTACTTCCCGGATCATGTGTATCAACTCGATAAGGCACTCTATGGCCTTAAACAAGCCCCACGTGCGTGGTATGACCACCTTACCGAGTTGCTACAAGATCGTGGATTTGAAGTAGGACAAATCGATCCCACTCTTTTTACTAAGAAGGTCAACGGGGAGTTGTTTGTATGCCAACTATATGTTGATGATATTATCTTTGGTTCTCCTAACAAAGCTTTCAATGAGGAATTTGCCGCTCTCATGACCTCCAAGTTTAAGATGTCTTCGATGGGAGAGTTGAAGTTCTTCCTTGGTTTTGACATCAAACAAAGAAGAGAAGGAACCTTCATCAACCAAGCCAAATACACTCAAGACATGCTTAAAAGATTCAAGCTAAGTGATGTCAAGCCGGCTTCTACACCAATGCCTACCAAGTGCCAACTTGACATCGATCCCAATGGTAAAGCGGTGGATCAAAAGGTATATCGCTCCATGATTGGCTCCTTGCTTTACCTTTGTGCATCTAGACCGGATATCATGTTGAGTGTGGGGATGTGTGCACGTTTTCAAGCCGCACCAAAGGAAAGTCACTTTGTGGCGGTCAAGCGAATCTTTCGATATTTGGCTCATACCCCAAACTTTGGCTTATGGTACCCAAGAGGAGCAAACTTCAAGCTTGAAGGTTTCACGGATTCCGATTGGGCGGGAGACAAAGTGGATAGGAAGTCCACTTCCGGAGGGTGCCAATTTCTTGGTTGCTCTTTGGTAAGTTGGTCTTCCAAGAAGCAAAGTTGTGTGTCTCTCTCGTCCACCGAAGCGGAGTATGTGGCGGCCGGTAGTTGTTGTGCTCAACTCCTATGGATGAGGCAAACTTTAAAGGAGTACGGTGCCATTTGTGACAAAGTGCCTCTTTGGTGTGATAATGAAAGTGCCATCAAGATTTCTCTCAACCCGGTGCAACACTTCAAGACGAAGCACATTGAGATTCGGTATCACTTCATCCGGGATCACATTAGGCGAGGGGAGATCGAGCTCAAGTATGTCAACACTCATGATAACCTTGCAGATATTTTCACGAAGCCCTTGGATGAAGCAAGATTTCGCGAGTTAAGGCATGAGCTAAATATCATTGATTTGAGCAATGTGACTTGAACCCGTGCACCCCCACCACACTCAACTTGTTGTCTAGTTTAGGTGTAGGCATGGACATAGGGGGAGTGTTGTTCTCTCAATGAACTCTCCCTCCCCCCATTATGCATAAAATGATCAACTCTTTCACATTAGCCATTTGTGATGGTACTTGTGCTTCAAAGACGAGTTTTGGTCATGGGCCCAAGGATAATTCTTCGCGGTGCCATATCAATTGACTCAAACATAGGTGGCTCCAGCCACCGCCCTCTCTTGAGAGAGGCCAGAGTTCGCTCCTCTTTTGTTTGGTTGCCTTGAAGGAGTGGGTTCCGGTTCATTGCTCGTGTTTATGGTGTCTTGTTGGTCTTTGTTTTTAGTATCTTTGCCTTCCCGTTCCTTTCGTGCGTTTTTCTGTGAGTCTAGAAGCAGTTTTTGGTTGCTGGCGGTACTACCGCTGCTGGCAAGCGGTACTACCGCTCCAAGCGGTACTACCGCTCCCCAGCGCGGTACTACCGCTGAGAGGCACGGGCGAGGGTTATATCGGGGGCAGGGGGAGTTTCTTCTCCCCCATACCCATTCGCTCACCCCCACGCCTGTTCCTCTCTCTCACCAGCAACCGGCGCCGCGGGAGGGCTCCGGCGGCTCTCCCTCTCCGGGCCATCCCTCTCCATTCCCTTCGGTGGAGACGATCCCCACCTTGTCCTCTTGCCATGGATGCCGGTATTGCCCCCGTTCTCTTGTTCTTTTTGTCTAGGTTTCCAATCTAGCATCTTAGGGGCAATAGCAGTTGCATCTCTAGATTTTTGGCCAAATCTAGGCTTGAGTTGGATGGAGAATGCTTCTAGGCAGTGTGGATTTATGTTTGGTTGGAGTATTTTTGAATTTGGTAGGACGGTAGTGTTGGATCTGACCATGATAGTAGGAAACTGCTGTTTCCCTGCCCAGAGCGGTACTACCGCCCTCTCCAGGGCGGTACTACCGCTTGGAGCGGTACTACCGCTCCCTATGGAGCGGTACTACCGCTCATGGCGGTACTACCGCCAGCAGGTCACTATACTACCGCCCTCTACCAAATTCCACTCTACTTCTACCTTACAGTGATCTTTTTGCCTGTATTTTGTGGCTTATGCTTGTGCTTTCTGGTTGTTTGCGTGTTCTTGTATGTGGTTCCAGGTGATGAGGTCCCTGAGCATCAGGCTCGTCGTGTCAATCCCGGACGTGCCACGTCCAAGCGCTACCGCACCACCGAGCCTGCCGGAGGATCCTCAAGTGCTCACCTCCACCTCCACCTCCACCTCAACTCCAGAAGAAGTCTGGGGTCAAGCCAAAGCCCGGCAAGACAGTGCCAGAAATGCCGCCAAAGGAGTTCTGGGCAAGGCGCCGCCGCAACCCGTATGAAGCTGACCAAGATCCCACTTTGGTCAACCGTCCGTTCTGGAACAGGTTCCAGTTTGCCATCTTCTTCGATGTTCTCAAAGCGAAGAAGAATTTCTATGTCAACGTGCACTCCATCGACACCGACCATATGGAGCAAGATCCTGACTACTTTGGCGAAGCTCTTCAAATGTGCACTCAACTGAACATTCTTGGGATCATGAAATTCAACAAGGACTTTGATGCTGATATGGTGGCCCAATTCTATGCCACGGTTCACCTTGGGACTGATGAGGACAGGACACTCACCTGGATGACCAATGGCAAGTTGCTTTCTGTCAAGTGGAGAGCGTTTATGCAGTTGATTGGGGTGCAAGATCTTGGACTTGAGTCTCCTGTTGGCTTTCGCCCTCACGCCCGCGCCCATTGCACTCACAAGCAAGCTCTCTGGCCATACTGCACTCTGAAGATCAACCAGGAGACAAAGAAGGAAACCTATGAGCTGCCTGCCTATCTGGATATCCTTCACCGCATCTTCAGAGAGACTCTTTTCCCTCGCATTGGGAATCTAGACCAGGTTCACTCTTATCTCGTGGACATGCTTCTTTTCTGCCAGCGTGAGAAGGAAAATCCCACCGGAGAGTCTTTGGATATCTCTCATGTTATGTGGTCTGAGCTGCTGTCTGCTATCTCCGAGCGCAAGTGCCCGATCTATGGTCCGTTCATCATGCTGCTTATTGAGAAGGCCTGGGATCATGTATATCCTAAGGTGCCACTGGAGTCTGGAGAGTTGATCTCTCACGATGTCAAGCGTCTGAGGAAGAAGGATAACTGGGGCACTCAGGCCCCTAAGACTGGAGTTCCTTCGTCTGCTGCTGCCATGGAGACAGAGGAGGAGCCTGCAGCTGATGATGATGAGGATGATGACTACATGCCTTCTGAGGCAGAGCCCTCTTGGGCTAAGAAGCTCAAGTCTAAGATGAAGAAGCTGTTCTGCATGGAGGCTCACGGTCAGTACATGACTCATGTGGCTGAGAAGAAGGCTCGAGGTCGTCACAAGGAGCTCATGCGTCAGTTGGGTGCTACAGTCAAGAGTGGATCTGAGGACCAGCTTACTGAGGAGGAGGAGTGGATTCAGCAGCACTGCCCGTGGACCGATTCTGAGGCCGAGCACTTCCAGACTGACGACGATGGTGCCGATGATTCCGCTGGGCTCTGATGCGTGTGTCCCTCATTTGCTCTCACCTGGAGCCGTAGCAACACTCCCTCTCCTTTTTGGTGTCTCGATGCCAAAGGGGGAGAGAGTTTAGGGATTTGCGAGTTGTGTCTTTCGTCTCTTATTCGTGTCTTGTTCGTGTTTTCCTCGCATTTGCTTTGGTTGGTTTGTCTGTGAGACCTAAGTTCGAGTGAGACTTAAGTTCGAGTCATATGGTGTGAGACATATGCTACCTTACCTTTCCAGTATCATTATCTATGTCTCTCTAGCTTATGAGTTGCGTGCTTTTCTTGTTATATCATCTATGCTGCTCTCATACACCATGCTTAGATTATTGGTCTCTAAAATGTAGGGGGAGCTTTGATCCTAGTATGTGTGCTGTGCAGTCCAAAGCACTTATCTAAATAGCACACATCTAGGGGGAGCCCATCTACATGTTAGGACCGTGGGGTTTGTATGCTTACTATATATCGTGTTTATGCAAATCCCATATTGTCATCAATCCACCAAAAAGGGGGAGATTGTAAGGGCATATTTATTCCCCAGTGGTTTTGGTGATTGATGACAATGCTTTTGCAGACTAATCGTGTGCGTTAAGTTCTTTCAGAGAATCATCCATTGGCACGAGACGATTTCCTCCCCTCGGTGTTTTATTCAAGACGGTGTAGCTCCTGCATTTCGTTGTTGGTGGACTAGTTTCGTAGGAGTCACCGTACTATTAAGAGGGGATCCGCTTTTGTAAGACTAGGGTGGAATCAACACGTACACATCCTTATCACACCCGTCGTCTTCCCTTCGCATCTTTGGAGCTACACTTCTCTTCCGTAACCTGCTTCGCCCTGTGCCAGCGGTAGTACCGCGACCTACAGTGGTAGTACCGCCGAAGCCCCCCAGTGGTAGTACCGCTCTCAGCGGTAGTACCGCTCGCAGAGCGGTAGTACCACTCACGGGTTTCGGCCATAGTACCGCAGTAGTACCGCGCCTACTACCGCCTCGATTCGAGACGATGTTTTCTCGTGTCGGGTTTTGCGGCACTAGAAGCGGTAGTAGAAGTGGTAGTACCGCTCCGAGCGGTAGTACCGCTCCTACTCCTGCGGTAGTACCGCTCTGGGGCCAGTGGCCTGACTCCCTAGTCAGCGTGGTAGTACCGCTAGGTAGGGAGCGGTAGTACCGCTCTCAGCGGTAGTACCGCCCTTCCCTAGCGGTAGTACCGCCTTGTGTGGGGCTGCTCAGTGGGGTAACGGTTGGATGTGTTCCCCCACTATATAAAGGGGTCTTCTTCCTCCTAGTTGACCTACCTCTTTCCCCCAAAGCTCCATTGTTGCTCAAAGCTCCATTTTCGCCCGATCTCTCTCCCTAGCCAATCAAACTTGTTGATTTTCTCGGGATTGGTTGAGAAGGCCCAGATCTACACTTCCACCAAGAGAAATTTGATTCCCCCCACTTATCCCTTGCGGATCTTGTTACTCTTGGGTGTTGAGCACCCTAGACGGTTGAGGTCACCTCGAAGCCATACTCCATTGTGGTGAAGCTTCGTGGGGTTGTTGTTGTTGTTGGGAGCCTCCGATTGTTGTGGAGATTGCCCCAACCTTGCTTGTAAAGGTTCGGTCGCCGCCTTCAAGGGCACCAATAGTGGAATCACGGCATCTCGCATTGTGTGAGGGCGTGAGGAGAATACGGTGGCCCTAGTGGCTTCTTGGGGAGCATTGTGCCTCCACACCGCTCTAACGGAGACGTACTTCCCCTTAAAAGGAAGGAACTCCGGTAACACATCCTCGTCTCCACCGGCTCCACTCTTGGTTATTTCGTGCCTTTACTTTTGCAAGCCTACTTGTTTTACATCCTTGCTTGCTTGTGTGCTAGTTGTTATTGCATCATATAGGTTGCTCACCTAGTTGCACATCTAGACAACCTATTTTGTTGCAAAGTTTAATTTGGTAAAGAAAAGGTTAAAAATTGTTAGTTGCCTATTCACCACCCCTCTAGTCAACCATATCGATCCTTTCACCCCTGCCTTGATGCTCCCTCGCACAACGCGCCTCCGTTACCTACCCCGCGCGATGCATGCGGCATACGTGGTTGAGGATAAGGGCATGGTGGGAAGAGTGAATTGGCAGTTACTCCCTCGTGCGTTAAAGTCATTCACGGGCCATTATAAGAGTGGCCCCACCACGATTGGCTTTAAGCGACACGCAGGAAAACCGGAAACTGGCCCGGCTGCAAGTTCATGAAGAAGCAAAGAAGATCTCAAGGGGCCAGCCACTTCCTCGCCCCTGCCTATGCACTTGTTAGGGCCTACCCCGACGATGCCCGGCAGCGCGTTCGGGTCAGGCCCGGGGGCTTCTGTCGGTCCAACAAATCCTGGGTCCGTTGCCCAGACTGTGCACATGCACAAGAACAATATTACACCACCAAGGTCAGATTGGAGCACAAGGGATCAGTTCTTCGAAGAACCAACGTGCAGCACAAGAGGACCAAGACTAGCCATAAGAGAAGGATACTGCCAAGGTAAAAACCTCCCTTGCTGGGCAGGCTAGCCTAGAGAGGATGGGGTTACCCCGGAAGCAACCCTCCGGGTCGTCCCGGCAGGCCTGCCGGCGCTTACGAAGGCAGAACCACCCCACCGCACCACCTCATCAGGACGCACATCGTCGATCAATGCGGTGTCAAGCTCCAAAGTGACTAAGTGGCTGTTATTCGCCACATGGCAGCCACTTCCTATAGAAAATACCTCCAAGAGACACCCCTCCTGTGATGTGTCAAGCAAGCAGGCGCGAAGCTGGCAAAACAGCCCAGCAGGGCCTGCGGGACGAGCTGTGATGTGTCGTTGAGCGGCGCATTTAATGCACTCTGTCAGCCTACAGATTTAGGTATGGTAGTACTGTTTGCTATCTAATTAGTGCATAATGATTGATTTGCCACTGTGTTGACCCGTTACTCTAGAAAAGGAGGCCGAAGGCAACCATAGAAAGGGTTGGCTAATTCATCCCCTCACACACTCATACACACGTAGCCATTTTCGCCCAGAGGCAACCCAGTCGGGCGAGCGGTTTATGCTCCCCGCCATTTTTCCACCATCAATCCACCAAAGCAGGAGTAGGGTTTTACGCCTCGTGGCGGCCCGAACCTGGGTAAAGACTGCCAGTGCGATCTCTGTCGGGTTGTTCCACGCTCCACTGATCTTTCTACAATGTGCCATCTCCCGCCGAACCAGAAAGGGGCTCTTTGTCCCATAGGTGGCCGTGGTCTCCCACAACACAGCCCAAATACGATCTTCCTCAAGGAGCATTTCGTCATCTTGGTGCAACTGCTCTTCCTTTGCCTCATCGTAGGCGAGCACATGAGGCGAACCATATATGAGTTCCATGGGGAGCACCGCCTCTACACCATAGACTAGGGAGAAGGGTGTTTGGCTGGTTGCTCAATTTGGTGTCGTTTTGAGTGACCAAAGAACCGCCGACAATTCATCGATCCAGCGCCTTCCACACTTGTGCAACCTGTCAAAGTTCTCGTCATGAGCCCGCACAACACTTCAGCATTCATCTGGTCTACCTGCCCATTGCTTCTCGGGTGAGCAACGGATGCAAAACAAATTTTGGTCCCAATGCCTTGGATATATTGCATGAATGTGCTGCTCATGAACTGTGTGCCGTTGTCGGTGATGATCCTGTTAGGGACCCTGAAACAACAAACTAATCCTTTGAAGAACTTGACGGCTGACCGTGTTTTCACCTTCCTCACTAGCTCGACCTCAGGCCACTTTGTGAACTTTTCTATTGCGACATACAAGAACTCAAAGCCCCGGTCGCACGGGGTAAGGGCCCCAAAATATCAAGCCCCTAGACCGAAAAAGGCCAGGAGAGAGGGATTGTCTGGAGAGCTTGAGCTCGCTGATGTATATTCTTTGAATGGAACTGGCATGCTTCACATTTAGTTACTAGCTCGGTTGCATCCTGGAGGGAAGTGGGCCAAAAGAAACCTTGCCTGAAAGCCTTGCCGGCAAGGGCTCTTGATCCTATGTGGGAGCAACATATACCTTGATGTATCTCTACCAACAACCTTAATCCATCTACCCAGCAAATACACTTCAATTTCACACCGTTTGGCATCTTTCTACACAGAATGTTGTCCACAAAGTGGTACATACTCGATTGTCAGGCTACTTTCTCAGCTTCTTCTTGCTCATAGGGAAGTTCTCCTATTTGAAGGAAATGGACAATGGGTTGCGCCTATGCCGGAGCTTGTGGCTGAACCACAAGGACCAAGGGCAACTCCTCGGGCATGAGAGAGCTGGTCTCAACGGCAAGAACCTGAGGTTCCACGTGAGGCTGCTGCTCACCAACAGCCGCGTCGTCATTCCCGACAACATTCTCGGTGTCGGCCTTTGGGAGCTTTCCCGGAAAATACTTGCCGATAGTTAACTTTCTCCTTTACCCGGCCCACACTATGGACTGACTGATGGTTGATTCAAATGGAGTACAAAAGTTCCTGGTTCCACAGGGAGCTTTTAAGCAGCACACTTTGACAAGTAATCAGCGATGCTGTTTTCCGCATGAGGGATGTGCTCTGCTTGTAACCCGTCAAAGTGTTCCTCCAATTTTGTCACTCCCTCCACATATGCTTCCATCAATGGGCTCTGGTAATCTTTGTTGACTTGATTTGCGACAAGCTGTGAATCTACACGAATGATCAGCTCTCGGATTCCAATTCCACTGCATGTTTGAGGCCAGCAAGGATCCTCTCATACTCCACAGTGTTGTTGGTTGATTCCTCCTTGGGAAAGTGCATTTGAACCACATACTTGAGTTGCTCTTCAGTGGGTGCGACTAGTAGCACTCCGGCATCGGCGCCTTGCAGCAAGAAGGCACCGTCAAAGTACATGATCCATTCTCTATTCGTTTCTTTGCCGGCAAGGCTCGATTCCTGAACTTCTTCATCTTGTCCCGGCGTCCACTTTGCGATGAATTCCACCAAGGCCCTGCTCTGAATGGTCTAAGTGCTCTCAAATTTGAGTGAAAAACTTGACAATTCCAACGCCCACTCCACTATTCTGCCAGTTGCATCTGGATTTCTCAAAATGCACTGCAACGGGAAGCGAGTGACGACGATGATCTCATATGGTTGGAAGTAGTGGCGCAACTTTCTTAAGACCATGAGAAGGCCAAAAAGCAACTTTTCTACCCCAAAGTACCTTAACCTAGCCCCTTGCAGAAGGGAGCTAACACAGTGCACTGGTCACTGCACCATTTTCTTCTTCGGCAGCATTTGCTATTCTACCTCGTTGTCACACTGTTTCTATCTTGTTAGCCCAGACTTTGCCAGATAGGATGTGGGTCTGTCATTGGGCGGGTTTGCCGCTTCTACTTCCTCATCGTGAAACTCCCTCTGAGCCACTAGTGCAGGACTGATCACTTGATTTCTTGCCGCTAGATACAGCTGCAGCGGTTCTTGTGGTCTAGGCGCAACTAACATCGACGCAGAAGATAGGTATCTTTTGAAATCCTGCAACACAACCTCCACTCCCGGGGTCCATTTACTAGACCCGCCTTTTTCAATATCTTTGTCGGATGTTGGGTTCCGGCAGACCCTTAAGGTTCGAACTCTGGGGTCCACGCGAAGATCTCTCCCCTACCGACCTACGTACGATCGTCTCGTGAGATCTAAGCTAAAAATGATGAACAACACGAGGGACACAAGATTTATACTGGTTCGGGCCATCGTTCTGGTGTAATACCCTACTCCAGTGTGTTGTCTGGTGGACTGCCTCAGGGGCTGATGATGAACAATACAAGGGAAGAACAGCCTCGCGAGAGGTGTTCTTGAGCTGGTGCGATGAACTGCTTGGGTGAGTTCGATCGCCTCTCTCTCTCTCTCTCTCTCTCTCTCTAATGAGCTCTCGATGAGTCAGCCCCCCTTCTCTGTGGTGGCTAGCCCTATTTATAGAGGCCCTGGTCCTCTTCCCAAATGTTGTGCGGGAAGGGCGCCAACAACGGCCATTTTGAAGGGGAACATCTAGTACAAGTTATCCTGACTAAAGTTGGTCTTCGGCTGCCAAAGGCACTGGTGATGACGCCGTCTTGGGCTCCACGGTGACCTGCATCCTGCCGCTTGCTGGTCTTGGTCTCGTTGCACTGAAATGGCAACCTTTGCCTGATGCCTCGGTACTCCACGCATGTGCTTGCCCCCTTTGCACCAAAGAGGAAACAAGGACACTGCCCAGGCCGGCGCCCACCTGGCGCCCGCCTGGTCTCTATCGTCATGGCTTGCGTCATAAGAACCTCGCGAGGTACCCCGCCTTGATCTCTCCGCCTCCTCACGAGCCTGCCTGGCGAGGCCGTTCCTGATGTAGCCTTGCGTCGTCTGCCCTGCGAGGCTTGGCCCCTCGCGAGGGTATTGAGTCTTGTGCTGATGAAGATGGGCCGTACTGGGCCACCACTTGAGCCATGCCGCAGGCCGTAGGCAGGCAAGTCTGGGGACCCCCGTTCCCAGAACGCCGACAGTAGCCCCTGGGCCCAAGGCGCGCTCGGACTTGGCTTAGCAGAGAAGCGAAGGGGCAAGTGCGGAGCGCCGCAGGCCCCATCAGCCTGCGGCCTTGGGCACCACTTGGCGGTTGATTGGATGTGTGCGTCTCCACTTCCACATGACGCCTTGGCAACCGTCCGACTTGATAAGTCCCTACATGCAAAAACGGGTCATGATTTCCTGCGATCATGGAGGCCGACGGTTGGCCTCCTCCGGCTATAAGTACGGTATGGCGCGAGCCCTTCCAGTCCATTCCTTCCTGCTACTCCCTTTCTTCTTCTTCCTCGCCCTTGCTCCACCTTACGCCAATGGCGCCGATCCACCGGTTTTCTGTAGAAGAGAAGGGAAAGGCCCCCCGAGAGGGTCCCGACCCGCTTCCGCCGAAGAAACGGCCAGTCCCCTGCCGCCGAGATGAGGGCGCTTGGCAGGAGGCGTTGAGGCCCTGGTAAGAGCGGCCGCCGCCTGGGTTTCTGCTGCCCTTGTACGCCCGAATCGAGGGCCCTAGAGAAGAAGGCGCCGAGCGACACTGACGGTGCCGCCGTCGACGCCAGTGGGTTACGGCGGTGCGCGTCGTTCCCCCTGGAGTCCATGCCGAGGGCTCTTCTCGCGAGCTTGTGCTTCGCGCCGCCATGCCTCCTCAATCCTGGATTCGCATTCCTCCCTCCTTCGCCTTCGAGATTCCACCGAGGGGGCCTCGGGAGCTCTAGCTGCAGCACGCCGACTGCAACACCCCCGCGACCGAGGCGGAGGTCGAGGTTGTCGCCCCGGGCAACGTCTTCCTGACCCATGGCTGGGGCGAGATCGCCCGGGTCTACAGGACAGGGGGCGCCCTCGTAATCCACCTCGAATACGATGGCGCCTCCTTGATGTTCTTCAAGGTCTTCGACGCGGAAGGACGCCGGCTAGAATGCTGCCCCAACGGAGGCGGCCGGGGCACCGGAGCAGCGACGACCAGGCTTACCGACCGCTTCCCCAGCAGCTCCTCAGGCAGCAGCGGAGGAGCCGGAGGATCCAATGACTCCGTCGAGCTTCACGTGACTCCGGAGACGAGCGATGACAGCTACGAGCCCACGAGTTCGCGTCGTGCTCGGAGTAGGGCGGGTGCATCAGGTCGTCGGCACTGCTGATCTGGATGGGGTTGGCGCTGGCGCCTGATGACCCACTGTTGATGATGGCGCCTCCTGCGGAGGCGCGCGTAGTTGTCGCTCCTTAGCACCTTTTGTTCCCTGCGAGGAATTGAAATGTCACCCCATGGGGGTATGTAAGGAGCCTGCCGTGTCTTTTGTAAATTGTACATCCTTGTAATGAAACGATGCGACGGGCGCGTCCTGCCCCAGCTCTACGCTGACAGGTCCCGGTCCCCAGGCAGGCTTCAGCCGTCGCTGGTATGCCAGGTCACGATGTCGTGGTCAAGGCCAGGACGTGAGCGGCCCAAAGTCCAGTAAGAGCCCCCGAGTCGCGATGCTCAGGAGGTCCCCTTTAGCGCTCAAGCAGCCTCTGCTGGGCAAGAAAGGTAGGTAGCGTTGTCGTGACAGAGCTGCAGTAGGCGAGGGTTTAGCGCTGAGTTGATTCAGTTTTTGCGTGACTTATCTCGTAGGTTTGGAGTAGTTTTTGACGAGGTGCCAGGCCTGCGTGGCGGTAGCTGGGGTGTTGCTGGGTTAGGCCCCCATGAGCTTCTTCCCTCTTCCCCGCACTTTCCGTCATGCTCTACGTCCTCAGGTCCCAGCCCTCGAGCGAGCTCAGCCGCCGCTGGTGTGACCAAGGTTGGAAAAAGAGGTAGGCGTAAGCGAGGCGATTGGCCTTCGCCTAGTGCCTAGGGGGTGCCTAAGCACCCTAGGCGCGGCCTAGGCGGTAATATAGTTTTTACTCGTAGTGTATTTGTGATTATTATATGTGTGTTGATATTAGTTTATTGCATATAAATAAGTTAATTACCATTGACTACCATTGGAATTAACCCGTTTGGCATATTAGTGCAGTACATGGCATGCTTTCTTGCTTGCGTAGGCAATTCCTTGCTTGCCCTGCCTAGACCTCCATTTATGCCCTAGGCGAGGCGTTTGGCCATTGCCTAGTGCCTAGGCGTGCCTAAGCGCCTCCTAGGCACTGCCTTTTCCAACAGAGGGTGTGACAGGTCACGATGCCGTGGGCCAAGGACAGGGGGTGAGGGCTGGTGTCAGTGTCAAAACCGGCGGATCTCGGGTAGGGGGTCCCGAACTGTGCGTCTAGGCGGATGGTAACAGGAGACAAGGGACACGATGTTTTTACCCAGGTTCGGGCCCTCTCGATGGAGGTAAAACCCTACTCCTGCTTGATTGATATTGATGATATGGGTAGTACAAGAGTAGATGTACCACGAGATCAGAGAGGCTAAACCTTAGAAGCTAGCCTATGGTATGATTGTTGTTCGTCCTACGGACTAAAACCCTCCGGTTTATATAGGCACCGAAGAGGGTTAGGGTTACACAGAGTCGGTTACAATGGTAGGAGATCTACATATCCGTATCGCCAAGCTTGCCTTCCACGCCAAGGAAAGTCCCATCTGGACACGGGACGAAGTCTTCAATCTTGTATCTTCATAGTCCAGGAGTCCGGCCAAAGATGATAGTTCGGCTATCCGGACACCCCCTAGTCCGGGACTCCCTCAGTAGCCCCTGAACCAGGCTTCAATGACAACGAGTCCAGCGCGCATATTGTCTTCGGCATTGCAAGGCGGGTTCCTGCTCCGAATACTTCATAGAAGATTTTGAACACAAGGATAGTGTCCGGCTCTGCAAAATAAGTTCCACATACCACCGTAGTGAGAATAATATTTACACAAATTCAATTTGCTGACGTATTCCGTGGCGTGACATCACACCATGGCCAAGCCTTTATTCGAATCGTTTTTACTGTTCCACCTTAGTGCGTTTAGCGAGGCGGTTTCCTTGGCACGTCTTGTCAAAGCAGAGATCGTGTCCCCTTATTCCGGGATTATCATCAATACGGGCGTGGGTAACCCAACCACGCCAATGATTACGGCACTTGGGAGATAAGCGAGTTTTACCAGGCTGGTGGAGACGCATGGTTTCGTCCGTCCATATAAGGGGATAAGGATCCACCTTTTTACCTACGCCTTCTTCCTCCTTTGCTTATCCATTTCCGCGCACTCGAGCTCCACCGCCCAAGTTCGCACATCTCGCCTCAACCTTCCCCAGCCATGTCCGAAGCGGGAGGCAAGTGGATGGCCTCCTCCGTCACGGAGGGGCACATCAAGAGGTTGCGGAAGGCCGGATACTTGTCCAGCGACATCGCGCATCGGCTCCCCGACAAGGGGCAACTCATCCCCACCCCAGGCCTCATGAGAGGGTGGTGTTTCTCACCCACTTCCTCCGCGGACTAGGTTTTCCACTTCACCCATTTGTCAGGGGGCTCATGTTCTACTACAGCCTGGATTTCCACTATCTGGCCCCGAATTTCGTCCTCAACATCTCGGCGTTCATCGTCGTGTGCGAGGCCTTCCTCCCCATCAAGCCCCACTTCGGCTTATGGCTGAAGACCTTCAATGTCAAACCGAAGGTAGTGGGGGGCCAGAAGGCGGAGTGTGGAGGCGCCATGGTGGGAAAGATGCCCAACGTTACATGGCTCGAGGGCTCCTTCGTGGAAACCATCAAAGGGTGGCAATCGGGGTGGTTCTACATCACCGAGCCGCGTGACCCTGAATGGGCAGCGGCCCCCGAGTTCCGATCTGGCATCCCCACAAGGCTCACCTCCTGGAAAGAGAAGGGCCTGACATGGGGTAATTCGGAAGAGCTGACCGGACTCCAAACCTGCGTACAAAACCTTGTGAACAAGAAGATCAAGCTCGTCAATGTAGTCCAGGTCATGCTCATCCGCCGGATCCTCCCGTGCCAACAACGGGCCTCCAGCTTGTGGGAGTTTGATCCAGCACAACACCAAACCTTGAGCAGGCTCTTCGACACTACGTACGAAGATGCCTGGAAGGTGTTGTTCAAGGGCGTCAAGGCTCCCGCATCCTCTACCGAAGATCGCGGATTCAGCTCGCAGCGTCAAGCCGGTGAGGTAAGCTATTTTACCCTTTACAGGACACTTATTTTCCATAGTTTGACTCTATGTAGGATCTAAACTCCCTTACCTTTGACAGGCCTGGCAAAAGAAGTCCGGGCAGGTTAACTGTCCGGCTCCCTTGCCAGAATACCCAGCGGATGCCCGATTGACGGGTCTGCTCGTTTCGGCACCTTACGTGGTGCCAGAGGAGAAGGCCAAGAAGAAGGCCACGAGAACTCGAAAGAGTTCCCGGCGCCAGGTGTTGTCGGAATCATCATCTGATGACTCCGAGGTGGACTCCTCCCGCGAAGGCGAGGAGGAGGAAAAAGAGGCCTCTCGCCCAGCGGGGGGAGAGAAGAAAAGGAAGGCCGCCCCAACGGGGGAGGCCGAAGGGTCCAAGAAGGGAAGGACCCTCCCTCCGGACTACTCCACCAACACCAACGACGATGAAGAGGAGTGGCCACCAAGGACTAAGCCGCTGGCGACTTCGTAAGTGTCCGGATACCAGAATAACTCATGGTGTTTCGTTTGTCGCATAGAATCTCTTAACGCTGAATATAACCCTGCAGCCCGCCCAAGGACGGGCTCGACACTTCAACGAGCGGCTCCCTGGCGTCATCGGACGTGAATAGCACTTCACTTCCAGCCGTCTCCTCTCCTTGCGTTGCGGATAACGCCGAGGTGGGGTCCTAGAAGGGGCCCAGCCAGGAGGAGGAGGTCCCGGAGGTGCCGCAAGGCAACCTCCTGGACTTTGGGCGCAAGGGGGATCAAACCCCAAAGGGCTGTAAGTCCGGCCGTGGGCCGGACTCGCACCGGAACCTTCAGTGGTTCCGGAGTCCAGCGGGCGGCCCCTTTGTGAGAAGGGAGAGACTGCGACACTGGTGACCTCCGTCCAACCGGAGGCCCCGGATAATTTGCTGGAGGCGCTTAACGGTGCCTCCATCGACGAGGAGCACCGCACTGTTATGAGTGTGGTGATCCAGAAAGTTCAGTCCGCCAAGAGCGGGCTGACTGAAGCCTGTACCAGCCTTCTAACAGGTTTTGAGGTATGTATTAAGATATGTAAAAATATTACCGCATAGACAGTAGCCCCTGATGCTCAGTTTGGTGTTCAAAAAGAAAAGCCGAATTGAGGATCTAAAAAGATGTACGCAGGAGTCTAACATAAGTATGTCAATATGGGAATGCAGGCTGCGCTGCTGACCTCTGCCGCACTGATTGCGGAGGTCAATGCATTGAAGCAGAGCCTCGAGCGGTCTGAGAACGAGCTCGGCCTTGCCAAGAAGCAGCTCGAGGACAAGGAAGGTAAGTAATACCTTATGGGAGTATATAAAAAATGTGGTTGCAAAAAATTACAGGAATAACGTGAGAATTGCAGGGGCCACAAACAAGGTGGCGACCCTAAAGGAAGCGGTGTGCAAGGCCGAAAGCAATGCAGCCGCGGAACGCACCGAGCGAGAGAAGCAGGAGGCGCGGGTGGCGGAGTTTCAGCAAGAGCTCCAGGATCTCATGGAAAAACACGAGAGTTTGGAGCGTGACTCGAAGACTCGAGAGTCCGAGCTCGCCTCGGCTCTTGAGAGCGCCAAAGACGCTAAGGCGGAAGCCCAAAAAGCCCTCCAGGAAATTGAGGCAATAAAGAAGATAGCGGCGGGTAAGGCATTCTTCATGCAAAGCAAGCACGTGAAAGTGAATTACTTGTTACTTACCCGAATCCGGAGCTCTCCAGGAGCATTCGTAGATCTGCCCTGTAGTGTGTCCGACGCTGCCGCATTCTACCGGGCCGAGGAAGGGAGCTTGACGGAGAAGGTGTTCGGGTCTCAGTATGTTGAGGCCGGACACCCGGTGCCCTTGAGCGACCAGCTGAAGCAGCTGGTCGAGCTCCATAAGGTGGACGAACAGGCCATGAAGGGCCTCATAGTTCGGCTGTGGCCGAAGGAGGCCATGCCTGGGAGCTACTTCGGGCTGGTGAGGCGGCTGGTGGACGCTTGTGTATGGATTGAAGTCATCAAGCACTCCGTCTGTATCGAAGGTGCCCGTAGGGCCCTTGCCCGTGCTAAAGTGCACTTGGCAAGATGGACGCTGAGAAGCTTGTGACAGACGCTCCGCCGCCGGGCAGGGAGTATCGCAAGCCCAAGATGTATTATCAGGGCGTCCTGAAGGGTGCCCGCCTTATAGTGGGTGAATGCTCCAAAGATGTAATTTTTGAGTAAACTCGCATTTGTTATCCTGTACGCTTGAAAACTTGTTCATATGCGCTAAGCAACGCTTGTGAATTTAAAATATTACCTTCTGTGCGGCCGTTTATTAAATTTGAGAGATGGCGAGTCGTCGGCTTTTGCCCCCATGCCACGAGTGCTGGGGTGTTCGGGATAAACTTCAGCGCTCTTTTTCCCATTCTTGGGTCCTTCGAGGGAGGCGCTCAACGCAACAAACAAGCCAACCGGACTATAATGCATGAACACTCTCACTTAGCCATAGAATTCTATAATTTTAAATTTCGGAGAAGCCCCTAGTATTCGGAAGACCGAGTTTGGGGCGCTATCCATGCCTGGGCCGGACACCGCCAACTCCTTGCTCTAAGCGGCATAAGTCTTCAGGGACTCGAAGAAACCTCTCGAACAACGACCGGCTCTCGCCCTATCATGACGGTCAGTTTTAGCTTTCTCCATTGAGGTGCTCAACCTAGCTCAACCGGGGCACAATCGCAGTGGTTCTCCAAGCGCTACCTTAGCCGATATAACGGAACGTAAGGTACCAAAACATGGGAGCCAGGCAAATCCAACTATTGACCCAAGACATGATTCGGAGCCGATTCAAATAATGCTATAAGTTCGGGGTGTCGCACTTGTGAAAGTGTTCGGACTTATCACACCATATTTTGGGGTACTTAAGCCCATGTTGTATTTGGCCGTACCAAAGCGTACGGATGCAACATGTCATAAGTGAACATATATAGATAAGAAAAAGGAATGCAATAATAGGCAAAAGCTATGCATTGTTTATTAAAAAAGCTGCGGTGAAAGCAGAACGATACAAATAGTGCAATAAGCAAGGGACGGGACTATTTGACATGTCCCCCTCGAGGAGCGGGCTGCGGAATGATATGTAAAACAAGTATACTGCTCGTTATAGAGACCACCTGGACACTCGACGTAGCTTTCTGCTTCCCTGGCTGTTGCATCATGTGTTCGGCAATTCTGCTGCTGGACTTGGCTTCTTGAGAAAGGAGTCCTGAAAGTAAAAGAAAAAAAGAATGACGCAATTGGGAGCCCCTGGTGCGGTTGAGCCGCATTCTAGGCCTGCTGTGGTCGTGCCCCTCCCCCTATGCCCATGGTATTTCCAGAGCGTAATTATGAACGCGTAGTACAGGTTTCGCAATTTCGCGAGGGCTGGGATTGGGGCCGCATTGCTACGCGTGCTCGGAACGTGCCAGGCGGTCTTGTTGTTGGTTACTCCGGGCGCGCTTGACGGTGTCCGGCCGTTTAATAGCCAGACTCGAGAATTCCCTTAAGAGGCTACTTTGTACTTCTGCCGCGAGGGCCGCCATGTGCTCCTCCATTCGGAGAGAGCGTTCGGTGTTTCCGTTGACCATAATGACTCCTCGAGGGCCTGGCATCTTGAGCTTGAGGTATGCATAGTGCGGCACCACTTTGAACTTTGCAAATGCGGTTTGTCCGAGTAGTGCGTGATAGCCGCTGCGGAACATGACTATGTCGAAGATTAATTCCTCGCTTCGGAAGTTATCTGGTGATCCAAAGACCACTTCAAGTGTAACTGAGCCTGTACAGTTGGCCTCTACACCTGGTATGACGCCTTTGAAGGTCGTCTTTGTGGGTTTAATCCTTGAGGGGTCTAGCCCATCTTGCGCACTGTATCCTGATAAAAGCATGTTCAGGCTGCTGCCGCCGTCCATCAGGACTCTAGTCAAGTGAAATCCGTCAACGATTGGGTCTAGAACCAATGCGGCGAATCCGCCATGGCGGATGCTAGTGGGGTGGTCCCTTCGATCAAAAGTGATCAGGCAGGAGGACCACGGATTGAACTTTGGGGCGACTGGCTCCATCGCATATACGTCCCTTAGTGCACGCTTCCGCTCCCTTTTGGGTATGTGGGTTACGTATATCATGTTTACCGTCCGCACTTGTGGGGGGAAGCCCTTCTATCCTCTATTGTTCGGCGGCCGGGGCTCCTCCTCGTCGTCGCTATGCAGCCCCTTGTCATTGTTTCCGGCATTTAACTTGTCTACCTGCTTGAACACCCATCAATCCATGTTGGTGTGATTGGCTGGCTTTTCGGGGGTGCCATGTATCTGGCACGAGCGATCGAGTATTCGGTCCAAATTGGACGGGCCCAGAGTATCTCTTTTGAATGGCTTTTCCGCTGACCGGGTTTAGAGCCTCTGAATCCGGCATTGACTGCCGTATCCTCAGTATTATCGCCATTAATGCGGCGCTTGTGCTTGTTGCGACGCGGCCTGCCGTTGTTGTCCTTGGTATCCGAATTACCAGGGCTCTTGGTCATATTGTTACTACGAGCTAGCCAGCTATCCTCTCCCGCGCAGAAGCGGGTCATGAGTGTTGTGAGGGCTGCCATCGATTTCGTCTTTTCCTATCCTAGGTGCCGGGCAAGCCACTCATCGCGGATGTTATGTTTGAAGGCTGCGAGGGCCTGCATCCGGACAGTCGAAGATTTGATTTTTCTTGGTTAGGAACCGTGTCCAGAATTGTCTGGCCAATTCTTCTGGCTGCTGAATTATGTGGCTTAGGTCATCGGCGTCTGGTGGTCGCACATAGGTGCCCTGGAAGTCGTCGAGGAATGCGGCTTCTAGGTCGTCCCAACAACCAATTGACTCTGCTGGCAAGCTGTTAAGCCAATGCCAAGCTGGTCCTTTAAGCTTGAGTGGGAGGTATTTGATGGCGTGTAGATCATCACCGCGGGCCATGTGGATATGAAGGAGATAGTCCTCGAGCCAGACCGCAGGATCTGTTGTGCCATCGTATGATTCAATGTTTACCGGTTTGAAACCCTCAGCGATTTGATGATCCATTACTTCGTCTGTGAAGCATAGTGGGTGTGCGGTGCCTCTGTATTGGGCTATATCACAACGTAGATCAAATGAGCTTTGTCTACTGTGTTCGGCCCGGCCGTAATTGCCATATCTGGAGTGACGGTTATCATCACATATCGTGGGGCACCACGCGATCCGTAGATCGATCTTGTTTTCCTTGCCTTGTCCTCCAGTATATCCCGCAGGTCTGGCGCGTTTTCCCATGTCTTGGTATTTTTTGAGCGGCGCCGGGGTTCGGCTTGAGTGGAGGGCCGAAAGGCCTCTCTGTCATGGCCACGAGGTGGCCGGTCGGCCGTATTATGCGCTGGTGATGTAGGCTTAGGTGCTTCCTCCTCTAATCGGGGTAGCAGCCTGCGTTTTGGGTAGCTTTGGGAGGGGCGTTCGAGTTCATACTCTTCGGCCGCAAGGACTTCAGTCCATCTGTCGGCTAGCAGGTCTTGGTTAGCTCTAAGCTGTTGCTGCTTTTTCTTGAGGCTGCTTGCCGTGGCCATAAGCCTGCGTTTGAAACGCTCTTGTTCGACGGGATCCTCAGGCACGACAAATTCGTCATCGTCGAGGCTTGCCTCGTCTTCGGAGGGAGGCATGTAATTATCGTCCTCTACCTCTCTGCCTGCCGCTATCTCATGAGGGCTGGCTTCTCCATCCTGCCGCACTGAATCCTGCTGGAGGGAGTTGTCTTCGGCACTTTCCGAGGTGTTATTGTCTCCCGTGCCGGAATCGCCGTTTTTGCTGTGGCGGGATTTAGAGCAGCGCCGCTGACGCCGGCGCTTAGGCTGTTTCTTGGAGGGGTCATCCTCCGTTGTTCTATCGCCATTCCCATCTTTTGGGATGTCCACCATGTAAATTTTGTATGACGAGGTGGCCTTCCAGTGCCCTGTAGGCGCTGGCTATTGGTCGTCTCCTACATCAACGTCCATACCATCGATGTCTTCGGAGTCGAAGTCGAGCATGTCGGTTAAATCATCGACAGTGGCTACTAAGTGGGTGGTGGGTGGGCTTTGAATTTCTTCGTCGTCCGCATCCCAACCTTCCTGACCATAATCCGGCCAGGGCTCTCCTGATAAAGAGAGAGACTTTAGTGAATTCAGGATGTTGCCAAAGGGCGAGTGCTGAAAGATGTCCGCGGCAGTGAACTCCATGATCGGCGACCAATCGGATTCGATTGGTAGGGGTGCGGAAGGCTTGGAGTCCGGAGAGGAGTCCAGCACCTTGGAGTCGCGAGCTTCACAAAGGACAGGGTTGGTGTTCGGCTCAATCGCCGTAGAGATAGCAGCCCCTGAGGCGGTGTCCAGCCATCCGTCCTCGATCGGCATAGTCGGCTCCGAGCTAAGGGTCGGAGCGGACACTGGTGCGGCCTCCAGGGCACCGTCCGGTGGCACAGCTAGATCATGCCCTTCGTGACAGTGCGGCGTGCTTGGCTGTGGCTCGAACCCGTCGAAGATCAAGTCTCCACGGACGTTAGCCGTGTAGTTCAAACTTCCAAATCTGACCTGATGGCCAGGGGCGTAGCTCTCAATCTGCTCCAGATGGCCAAGCGAATTGGCCCGCAGTGCAAAGCCGCCGAATACGAAGATCTGTCCGGGGAGAAAAGTCTCACCCTGGACCGCATCGTTGTTGATGATCGGAGGAGCCATCGGGCCTAAAGATGACGACACAGAGGAACTCTCAATGAAAGCACCAATGTCAGTGTCAAAACCGGCGGATCTCGGGTAGGGGGTCCCGAACTGTGCTTCTAGGCGGATGGTAACAGGAGACAAGGGACACGATGTTTTTACCCAGGTTCGGGCCCTCTCGATGGAGGTAAAACCCTATTCCTGCTTGATTGACATTGATGATATGGGTAGTACAAGAGTAGATCTACCACGAGATCAGAGAGGCTAAACCCTAAAAGCTAGCCTATGGTATGATTGTTGTTCGTCCTATGGACTAAAACCCTCCGGTTTATATAGGCACCGAAGAGGGTTAGGGTTACACAGAGTCGGTTACAATGGTAGGAGATCTACATATCTGTATCGCCAAGCTTTCCTACCACGCCAAGGAAAGTCCCATCTGGACACGGGACGAAGTCTTCAATCTTGTATCTTCATAGTCCAGAAGTCCGGCCGAAGATGATAGTTCAGCTATCCGGACACCCCTAGTCCGGGACTCCCTCAGCAGGAGAGCCAGTAAGAGCCCATGAGTCGCGATGCTCTGGCGCCCCCCTTTTAACGCGCGAGCGGATCATGCCGGAGAGAGGGAGAGAAAGCTTGCGACGCCCCCAGCGCTACTCCTAGAGCGGGTCCTGCATACCAATCACGAGGGAAAACAAGGTCTGTCATTACGGTTGCCAGCCAACCATTGGTCGCTCCGAGGGAGTGATTGGGGCACTGAGGGCCTGGTGAGGTGGCGCCTTGCAGGGCTGCTGCAGCCAGAGCTCGGCCACTCAGATTTATCGGTGTTGCAGGGACGGACCCGTACGCAAGAGCCGTGCCAGAGCAAGCGGCTCCAAACGTAGGCGTCAATCGAGCAGGCGATTAAGTCAAGCATGTTAAGCATGAAGGAGCAAATCCATTTAGGTAGATGCGGGGAAAGCAAATGCCACTAGGTCAGGCCCGAGCAGCTTGGGGATAATGCATCCCGAGGGGCGCCCCCAACAAGGTAAGGACAGAACATAAGCAAAACGGATACATGCCGCAGGGACGGACCCACGCGACCTAGGAATGATGCAGCCCTTTGGGCGCTCCTGGCTGAAAATGGAACTTTGAAAGATGTCACCTGATACTGTTGGAGATGAAGGGATGCTGAAGTAGCGGACGACGCGCGGTGAGGAAGCCGACCCTCACGAGCTCCCGGGACCAGGAGCCTCGGGAGGCTTCGGGGGCGCGGGTGGATCTTCGAGGACCATCTCCATCTCCGCCAGGACCGTACAATGACTGACCTCCTGAGCCTCCAGAATGCTCCTCAGCAGGCACCGATGAGCTGCAGCCGCGTTCGGCAGGCCGAGAGGCATGCGAACGTAGCTGTGAGGTGGACCCTCACACCGCCCCACGTGCGAAGGCTAGAGGCGCTCCTGAGACACGGCTCGGTTGAGCTCTGGTACGTCGATGCAGACGTGCAGCCCATCATCCTCGCCTGGATGTTGGGCTACGGCGGGCAAGCGGCGGCTGCCGCGCATGACTCTTGACTCCTGTAGCTCCTGAGTGTTTCTCGCGATGAACTCCTGAGGGTTTGGCCTCCTTGCCTCATACCTTCCTGAGGGAAACGTGCTTTGAAGCATGCCTCCAAGTGGTGCCCGAGCGCCTCCCTCGTGACCTTGGCAAGGTCGGTGACCCTCCAGGAGAGAGCCCCCGAGCCCTGCCCGAGGAGGGCGCTGGGTGCGCCTCCCTATGCGACAGAGGGTGGTGCCCCTTGAACGGGCGCAGATCCTGACGCAACGCCTCTGGAGGTGCCTGCCTCCTGATGGTTTGGGCCAGGTGAAGTCTTCTTCTTCTTAGGGACTGCCTCGGGAAGGCTCCCGCTCCTGTGATCCGGGTCTTCGATTGCTGCGGCCTGGAAGGCACGCTCGAGAGAACACACTGCATCCTTTTCTTCACAGTGGACTGTGAAGACTCCATCGCTTCCTGGCATCTTGAGGACATTGTAGCCATGGTGAGTCACTGCCATGAACTTGGCAAGGGCTGGGTACCCAAGGATGGCATTGTATGGCAGGGGAATGTGGGTGACGTCGAAGTCAATGAGCTCGGTGCGGTAGTTGTTGCGCTGCCCAAAGGTGACAGGAAGGCGAACTTGCCCTATCAGAACGGTGGAACCATTAGTGACTCCTGAGAAAGGCTTGGTCGGCTGAAGCTGGTCGTATGGCACTTGGAGATTGTTGAACGTCTTGACGGACATGACGTTGAGTCCTGCCCCGCCATCGATGAGGGTCCTGGTGACTTGCACATTGCTGATGACTGGGGAGCAAAGAATTGGGAGGACTCCGGCCGTTGCCGCGCATTTGAGCTGATCCGCTGAGCAGAACGTGATAGCGCACGCGGACCACCTGAGAGGGTGCGTGGCCTCAAGCTTGGGGAGGGCTGCATTCACCTTGCGAGCAAACTGCTTGAATATGCACTGTGAGGATGGGGCCTGGGCGCCACCCAGGATGCAAGCAATTGCGCGCGACTCCTGGAAGCCCCCAGCCCCCTCGTCCTGATGCTGGTCTTCATTCCTCCTCAGCGGTGGTGGTAGAGGAGGGAGGCCCATGTGGCCTTGCGGGCGGTCCTCACGAGGTTGATCCCTCCAGCCTCCCTCGCGAGGCTGGTCCTACCAGCGGTCCTCACGAGGTCGGTCACGCCATCCTTGGCGAGGGCCACGGTCTTCCCATCGTCCTCCACCTCTTCCTCCTCCTCGGCCATAGCCCCAATCATTGCACTCAGGGCGTCGGCTGATACGCCCATGTTGCACAGCCCTGAGCTCTTGGCATTCGTTGGTGCTGCGGGTGTGGAGGTCGTGGTACACGCAGTACCGGCTGCCCTTGGATGACTGCGGCTGATCCCTGCCTTGCTTGGTGTCTGGCTCCGCTGCGAGCACAGCAGCTCCTTTGCGCTTCACGTCCTTGACCTTGGGCTTCTTCTCTTCCGGACCAGCAGCTGGAAGCTCGAGGAGGGAGAGGCGCCCTTCCTCAACCCTGCCGCACTTAGTCGCCAAGTTGAATAGCTCCAGAAATGTGCACAGGTCTTCATGGATCGCTAGCTCCTCTTTCATCTTGATGTCACGCACGCCATCAGAGAAGGCTGAGATGATGGCTTCCTCAGTCACCTTGGGGATCTTGAGGCGGGCGTTGTTGAAGCGCTGGATGTACTTCTACAGGGTCTCTCCTGGCTGTTGCTTGATGCAGCGCAGGTCACTCATGGCCGGGGGCCGGTCGCGAGTGCCTTGGAAGTTGGCGATGAAGCGAGTGCGCATCTCATCCCAAGAGGAGATCGTGCCAGGAGGCAGGTTTAGGAGCCAGGTGCGGGCGCCATCCTTGAGTGCCATGGGAAACCAGTTCGCCATGACCTTTTCGTCCCTGTTGGCCGCCTCGATGCCCAGCTCATAGAGATGGAGGAACTCCGCGGGGCCGGCGGTACCGTCGTAGCGAGGAGGCAGGTCTGGCTTGAACTTGCCGTGCCATGCGACGCTATGCAGCTTGGCGGCAAAAGCGCGGCAGCCTACGGTGGACACCGGAGCTCTCTACTGATGCGGGGCTTGCTCCTGGGGATTCCCGCGCGCCGCTGCCTGGAGCAGAGCGGGGTCTTGACGTGGTGGTGCAGGGATGCGGTCATGGCGCACCGGTGCCGGGAGCACGCGAGTACATTCTTGGGTACGAGGGATTTCTTGGCAGCTCCTTTCTTGTCGCGCGGGCACCGGACGCGGTGGGTCTCGTCCTGGGGCCGCGCGCCTTGGAGCCAGGGCACCTTCTTGGGGATGAGGTGGCGGGGGCACCTCCTGTTCTGCGCCTCCTGTGCAGGATGGACGGTGAGGCAACGAGAGGGACGACGCAGGGGATCCCCCTGCGGCGCTGACGAGCTCGGTGATTCGAGCGAGCCACTCGGCGTAGAGGTCGTCGACGGGACGATAGTGCAGGAGCTCTCGTGCCAGGAGCAACGCGACGTGTGCGTCCGTGGGGGTGCGACGGGCGTGGGACGACGAGCCGGCTGGAGTCAGCGACAGGGTGGCGGTGCGGCCTTCCCGCCGCACCGAGGGATGCAACAACGATGCCTGCTGCTAGTTCCTCACCGGGCCGGTGGCAGCATTGGCGGCAGGCGACGGGGAACGACGGGGGCGCCCGCCGACGGGAGCCGTCTGGGCGACTCGGGCGGCGAGAGCAGCCTGACGCTCAGCGCGGGCTCGGCGAGCGTCAGACATGGGCGCGATGGATGACAAACGCGAGGTGGTGGAAGAAGGATTCCGGCGGACCCCTACCTGGGGCGCCAAATGTTGGATTTCGGATTCCGACAGACCCTTGAGGTTCGAACTCTGGGGTGCGCGCGAAGATCTTTCCCCTACCAACTCATGTCTCGAAGCCTCGCAAGGGATCTAAGCTAGAAAGAAGAACACACAGGGGACACGAGGTTTATACTAGTTCAGGCCACCATAGTGGTGTAATACCCTACTCCAGTGTGAGGTGTGGTGGATTGCCTCACGGGCTGATGATGAACAATACAAAGGGAGAACAGCCTTGCGAGGGGCTGTTCTTGAGCTGGTGCGATGAACTACTTGGGTGAGTTGAAAGTGCAACTATCCCTAGGTGGTTTTTGTAATTCATAACAACATATAGCTCATTGAACTAATGCTATTCCAAGACTCTTATTTCAGGAAAGCTCAATGAATGGCATGGCGTGGATGATGAAAGTGGATCCCTCAAAATACGAAGGACAAAGGATTGGCTCAATCTCAAAAGCTCAAGAGTCTTCATTTTATATTTTAGTGATCCAAGATCACATTGAGTCTATAGGAAAAGCCAATACTATCAAGGAGGGATGAGGTGTTGCTTAATGAGCCTCTTGCTTCATGTGCTTTGTGATATGCTCCAAAACCCTCAGCTACTTTCCCACATCCACATATGACCTAAACCCAAAGCCAAAATTGGTCACACCGATTCTTCCTATCCGGCGCCACCTATTCCAAAAGTCATAGCCACTGCCACAAAACCTAAGCAAATCGGTCTTACCGATAGGGATCTCGGTCTCATCGAGATGGGATTGTAATCTCTCTATTTCCCTTTGTAACGTTTCAGTCTAACCGAAGTGAGCGATCGGTCCCACCAAGATTGCAATGTAAACTCTCTGTTTCCTTTTTGTAACATTTCAGTCTCACCGAAAAGAGCAAATCGGTCCCACCGAGTTTACCTGACCAACTCTCTGGAAAGCTTATTACCAAATCGGTCTCACCGAGTTTGTGTAATCGTTCTTACCGAGATTACGTTATGCCCTAACCCTAATCGAATCGGTCTCACCGAGATGCATGTCAATCCCACCGAAAATCACTAACGGTCACTAGGTTTACTAAATCGCTCCGACCGAGTCTGTTGAATCAGTCCCACCGAGTTTGGTAAATTATGTGTAATGGTTAGATTTTGTGTAGAGGCTATATATACCCCGCCACCTCCTCTCCATTCGTGGAGAGAGCCACCAGAACAAACCTACACTTCCAACTTACCATTTCTGAGAGAGAACCACCTACTCATGTGTTGAGACCAAGATATTCCATTCCTACCATATGAATCTTGATCTCTAGCCTTCCCCAAGTTGCTTTCCACTCAAATCTTCTTTCCACCAGATCCAAAACCTATGAGAGAGAGCTGAGTGTTGGGGAGACTATCATTTGAAGCACAATAGCAAGGAGTTCATCATCAACGCACCATTTGTTACTTCTTGGAGAGTGGTGTCTCCTGGATTGGCTAGGTGTCACTTGGGAGCCTCCGACAAGATTGTGGAGTTGAACCAAGGAGTTTGTAAGGGCAAGGAGATCGCCTACTTCGTGAAGATCTACCGCTAGTGAGGCAAGTCCTTCGTGGGTGACAGCCATGGTGGGATAGACAAGGTTGCTTCTTCGTGGACCCTTCATGGGTGGAGCCCTCCGTGGACTCGCGCAACTGTTACCCTTCGTCGGTTGAAGTCTACATCAACGTGGATGTACGATAGCACCACCTATTGGAACCACGCCAAAAACATCCGTGTCTCCAATTGCGTTTGAATCCTCCAAACTCTTCCCTTTACATTCTTGCAAGTTGCATGCTTTAATTTCCACTGCCTATATACTCTTTGCATGCTTTCTTGAATAGTGTGATGATTGCTTGACTTGTCCTAAAGTAGCTAAAATCTGCCAAACTCTAAAATTGGGAAAAGGTTAAGTTTTTAATTGGTCAAGTAGTCTAATCACCCCCCTCTAGACATACTTCAAGGTCCTACAAGTGGTATCAGAGCTTTGGTCTCCATTTGCTTTGATTTCCATAGCTTTTGGTGGTCATAGCCTTGGTTTCACAACCTAGGAGAGTATGGCGTCTAGCGAGGGAAATTATCACTGTAGAGGTCCTTACTTTGATGGTACTAATTTTGCTAGTTGGAAGCATAAGATGAAAATGCATATTCTCGGACATAACCCCATCGTTTGGGCAACTATTTGTATTGGCTTGCAAGGTGAATTCTTTGATGGGAGAGAACCGAACCGTGAAGCTAATGCGGAAGAATTGAAGATGCTGCAATACAACGCTCAAGCTTGTGATATCATCTTCAACGGATTGTGCCCCGAAGAATTCAACAAAATCAGCCGTCTTGAGAATGCAAAGGAAATTAGGGATACTTTGATTGATATGCATGAAGGTACCGAATCCGTCAAGGAATCCAAGTTGGATGTGCTCCAAAGTCAGCTTGACAAGTTCAAAATGAAGGATGGTGAAGGTGTTGCTGAAATGTACTCTAGGCTTGCTCTTATCACAAAAGAGATTGCCGGTTTAGGGAGTGAAGAGATGACCGACAAATTCATCATCAAGAAGATCCTAAGAGCATTGGATGGAAAGTATGATACCGTGTGCACATTGATTCAAATGATGCCAAACTACAAAGATCTCAAGCCAACGGAAGTCATTGGAAGAATTGTTGCTCATGAGATGTCACTCAAGGATAAGGAGGAACTTCACAACAAGTCAAGTGGTGCTTACAAAGCCTCAAGTGAAGCCCCCACATCATCAAGTGAGAAACAAACCTTCAATGAAGAATTGAGCTTAATGGTGAAGAACTTCAACAAATTCTACAAGAGTAGAAGCAAAGAAAGAAGCTCCAAGTCAAGGTCTTACAATGACAAAAGATCTTCTAGTCGAGAGCGCAATTGCTACAATTGTGGGAGACCCAGACACTATTCCAATGAGTGTACGGCACCCTACAAAAGAAGAGAAGATTCTCCAAAAAGAAGAAGCAAAAGAGAAGAATCACCACAGAGAGAGGAGGAGTAGAGATGATCGTTATGAACGAAGACCCTCACGGAGAAGCAAGGTTTCGGAAAGGAAGGACAAGTCATCAAGGAGCTACACAAAACGAAGACATCAAGCTCATGCTGGTGAATGGGTTTCCGGCTCCGACTCCGACAATCACTCCGAGAGAAGCTATCACTCCGACTCCGAATATACTCAAGATGAAGGTGTTGCCGGTCTAGCACTTGTGTCAACCAACTCCTATGACATATTTGATTCACCAAATGAAGGAATTGGAAGATGCTTCATGGCCAAAGGTCCAAAGGTAACACATCCTGAGTATGTTGATTTCAATAGTGATGAAGATGACTTGCTTGTGGATGATGATTTACTTGTTGACAACTCTAGTGACGAATACTATGATGAAACGTCAATTAATCATGCTAATCAAGATAAAACGAATGACAATAATAAGGAGAAGATTGAGCTTCTAACTAAAGAACTAAACACTCTTAAGTTGGCTCATGAAACTATCTTCGAAGATCATTGAGAACTTTTAAGGGCTCATGAGGAGTTACGCTTTGAAAAGCTCAATCTTGAGCAAGAGCATGAGTTCTTAAAAGCAATCAATGATGATCTCCGTAAGAAAAGCTCTTCTTACATTGTCAAGCGTTTACTCTTATCTACTTACATGCCTCAAGTCAAGTGTAGTAACAAGTACAAGAAAGATACTTCCTCTAGTAGTAACAATAATAATGTCAAATCCAATATTGTTGCTTCTAGTAGTTATCTTGATTCCACTAATGATTCTCTTAGCCAAGTTACACTTGAGCAAGAAAATAGCTTATTGAAGGGAATTATAGAGAAAGGTGTTTACAAGAGCCTTGTCGGGAGTAAGCAATTCGAGGAAATTGTACGCAAGCAAGGAAGGCACCGGAAGAATCAAGGTGTTGGTTTTGAACGAAAGTTCAATGCCAATGGAGTTGAGTGGGAAGAAGATCAATACCCCAAGACAAAGTTTGTTCCTCAACAAGAGAAGTATGATCCTACTTCCTTCAAGGGAACACAAGCTCAAGATGATCTTCCACCACAAGACCATAAGAACAAAGGCAAGGACAAGCTTCAAGAAGAGAGTGATGCATTTGAAGAAGCACCTAAAGCCTCGTTCAAGTGGGTTCCCAAGACTACGCCAAGTTCTACTTCATCAAGTACAACTACAACTCCAAGGATTCCCATCAAGATGATGTGGATCCCGAAGAAGAAGAACTAGATAGTTCTTGAGGGTGACTCCGCCAACATTCTTCACTCATATCATTATGGCAAGAACAAGTGCAATCAACTTCCACATCTTGCACTAGTTCAAGGAGTCACAAACCCTCATGTTGGTAAGGCAAGGGACAAGGTGACCTAATGATTTCATGGACATCATCTTGTGTGTGCTTCACTCTATGTCTATGGATATTTTTGTTTGTTCCTTGTGGGACTAACCCATGTAGGCAAGTTGAAAGTGCAACTCACTCCAAAGGATTGCTCCAAATGATCTACATCAACATTGAGCATCCACATCTTCAACACCTACATGAAGTCATCGTCGAGAAAACCCAAGGTTAGTTCATCCCTCTAAGGGGGGATCTCACATCTAGGGGGAGCTTAACTCTAAGAATTGAGTCAAAGCAACTCTAATGGTGTGAACACATCAATGCATTATGTAAAAGTGGTAACCCCACTTGAGCTTAAACGATGAGTATGACCTATGATCAAGTGTTTTCATTTGACTCCTAAGTCAATATACTCATATATAGATGACCTAGTCATCGCCAATTGCTTGATAGATGCTAGAATTGGTTGTGCATGCTATGCCACATATTCCATTTGCCATCTTATTGTGTGAGCATGTTGGTGCATATTTTACTCATTCAAGGACATCCACTTGTTGTTTTGATTGTTTGGTTTCTTTTCTCTTTGCCAAGTGGATGGACAAGAATGCCTAAGAACTTTCTCTAGCTATCTATGCTTTTCTCCTCTCAAACTCTATTCATGCTACATCACAAAATTTGATCAAGTCAGATTCAAACCACTCTGTGTGAGGAGCACTCGGAGTCCCCGATTCGTCATAGACTTAACCTTCCAAAACCTCTTTGTGACTCTCGGTCTGACCGATTCCTCCATTTCGGTCCTACCGAGATCATTAAGTTGATCTGAGTTTTCAATCTCGGTGCAACCGATTTGAACTTTTCGGTCACACTGATTTGCTGTAACTGTACACAGTTATGCATCTCGGTGCCACCGAGTTGTTCCACTCGGTCACACCGACAGGGTCGGGCTATATATAGTCACGGACAAAATTTTGGAAATTTCTCCGAAACCCCTTCGCCCGCGCAATAGCTCCCTCTGCCATCGAAGGTCTCCGGATCGTCTCCTCGTCGCCAGCAGCCTCCAGTAGCTAGTCTCCGCCGCCGTCAACGGATTTCGCCCCCACCGTTGTCGCCGTAGCGAGTCCACCGCCAAGTTAGGGTATGGACTCGATCTTTGTGCTATCCTTGTCTGATTCCTAGCACATTGTATTCTTATTGAATCTTGCCACGATTGAAACACTCCTATCCAGCCAAAGTAATCCGTAGAGTAGATTAGATTCAAAATTTTAGGGTTAGGTTTCCGCCAAAACCATCTCGGACCCACCGAGTTGAAAAACTCGGTCACACCGATTTGGCTTATGCCATTGCACTAGTGACTCTCGGTCTGACCGAGAATTGCTAATCGGTGCGACCGATTTTAGAATTCTGTGAAACCCTAGCAGTCTTGGTGCCACCGAGATGTGATTCGGTCCAACCGAGATCATCAGTTTAGGTTCCGAAAACTGCTTCGGTATCACTGAGTTTGAAAATCGGTTGATCCGAAATGCTTTCTGTGGAAAACTAAAACTGAATTTTTGAATCATTATTTTGCAAAAAATCTCTGCATTTTGTGATGCTCATCCATTCTATCTCATCTATAACTCTTCACAGGGTCAGCAGTCAACTTTTTGCAGCATGTCAGACCAGAGTGACAGCCAGAACAGGTCAGAAGAGCAGATGGACTTGAGTGAGGGCACTAGTCCCTCAAGTACAGATGAAGGGAGCAGAAGCACTCCAAGCAATTTGCCTAAGGATGCTACTAGGCAAAGGAGGAAGAGAACTTTAGACTCGGAGGATGAGGACTACAAAGCTAAAGAAGATGAGGCTACTTCCAAGAAAGTAGTGCTCAAGAAGGAATATGGCTATGCACATAGCACAAAGCCTGGTCTGAAAAGGAAAGTTCCTGCCAAGAGGACACCAATGCCCAAGGCCAGGAAGTCCACTCAAGTGCCAGCTCAGACAGAACTCAGACGCACCTACAAAGAAAGTCACTTCTTCCAAATCTCAGAAAGTTCCCACTGGAGAGACAATGAGGTTTACAAATTGAATCAGAGGATGAAGGTGCTCAAGACAAGAAGAAGAAGAGAGCAAGAACCACAACTGCCCAGGTTCTTGGAAAGACCTCAATGAGAAGAGATTCTGAAGAGGAAGAAGAGGTTGCTGCACCAGCACCAAAGGCACCCAAGCTTATGGGTGATGCTATAAGGTCAGGGGCTGCAACATCTAAGCCCAAGGAAGCACCCAAAGCTGCCTCCAAGGCCCAGCAAGTACCAAAGAGGAATACTAGGAGTATTCCAGCTGCTGAGAAGAACAAGGCCCCAATGCCAAATGTTGCTGAAGAAGAAGATGAAGAAGGTCAGGTCCTAAGGAAGCTCAAGCCCAAGATACCAGACCACAATGATGCCCATCCTGTGGCTGAGGACATGAGGACCAGGAAGGACTCAGGGCTGAGGCTATGGAGGATGGAAGATCCATATGCCTCAAGGAGAAGAACTGCTGTTGATTACAGGTTCCATACAAAGGAACATCAGGACTTCTATGAGACAATTCTGTTGGATAAGAAGCCCATAGTTTGTGACATGAGGTGGGTCGACTGGACCTACATCAAGGACAATGAAGAGCACTATCCAGGAGTGCAAGACAGCTTTGTTGCTTGTGGAGTTGCTGATTTTGTTGGGCAAAAGCTCACCCACTGGAATGATGAACTAATCATGCAATTCTACTCCACAACACACTTTTATCCAGATGGAAGAATTGTTTGGATGTCTGAAGGTACAAGGTACCAATCCACTGTTGAAGAATGGGCAAGTCTGATAAATGCCCCAAAGGAAAATGAGGATGACCTGGACATTTATGCAAAGAAGAAGATGGATCACAATTCCATGGCTCACATGTACAAGGAGATCCCAGACAAGGCAGTTGAGACTCACAAGTTTGGATCAGTCCACTTTCTGCTGTCAGGGTTGCCAACAATCAATTGGATTCTGAGGCACACTCTGTTGCCCAAGTCTGGTGACCATAACATGATCAGAGGGCATGCCATCAACATCTTGCATGTGTTTGATGTGCCACAAAAGTTCAAAGTCATGAGCCTTATGATTGAAACCATAAAGAGGACTGTAGCAGATCAGAAGAGGAGCTATGGATATGCACCTCAAATTCAGGAATCGATAAACTCAAAGATGGGCACTGGGAAATATCAATTGGATAAGGAACATTTTCCACTTTATCCAGACTTTGAGGACAATGAGGTTGTCATGAATGAGAATGATCCAACATCAGTTCAAGCTCAAGAGAAGAAGGAGAAGGCTGCCAAGATGCCAACTCAAGAGGAGGCATCTGAATATTTCTTGAAGAACAAGGAGCAGCTTGGTTACTTGATAGCATCAACACTGAGGATTGAGAAGGGACTGGCCACCCTCACTCAGAATCAGGAGAGCTTGGAGAGAATCATGGAACTCAAATTCCATGACCTTGATGTCAAATTAACTGAGATTCAGTCAGTTGTGGAGCAACTGCAGGATGATATGCAGGAGAGGCAGGGCAAGACTATAACTAATGTGATTGCCAAAGTGCCCAGAGGCTAGAGGTCAGTTGCAGTGCCTGTGACAGACACTAGAGCAACAACTTCAGCACCAGCTACAGCCCCTTCAGCACCAGTGCAACCAGCTCCAGCATCCACTCCAGCACCCTCTACTTCAACTGAAGCCTTCATCCAAGGAGTTATTCGGACACCACCACCAGAAGATCAAGCCTGAGAGTCGTTCTAGCACTATGCATTTTCTATGCACTTTTTGGTAACTTGTTGCCAAAGGGGGAGAAAAATGTATAGATCATAGGCTTCGAGAGAGAGAGAGTGTTGCTTTTGTTCTCTCTTGTTTTATTTGGTGGTTAAACTTGTTTGCTTTTGATTGCTTGAGATACTATGCTTGTGAGACATTGATGATCATGTGTTTGATCATAAGCTACACTTATGCATGTTTGATGATATTATCTTATTTAGTCTATGTGATCATTCACTATGCTTGGTGATGAGTGCATGTATTCAATGTTTATTATTTTGAGCGCTCCACCAAGATGTATGTGACATGGAAGAGTAACCCATGAGCCTAATTCATTGTGCATTTGCAGTCCAAAGCAAATCTTAAACTATGCACAAATTTAAGGGGAGCTCTTGCTTATCACATACTTCTCAAAGCGACGATGTCATTCAGTCTTATTATCATTTGTCGAAGCTTTGATCTATATGTTGTCATCAGTTACCAAAAAGGGCGAGATTGAAAGTGCAACTATCCCTAGGTGGTTTTGGTAATTCATAACAACATATAGCTCATTGAGCTAATGCTATTCCAAGACTATTATTTCAGGAAAGCTCAATGAATGGCATGGCATGGATGATGAAAGTGGATCCCTCAAAATACTAAGGACAAAGGATTGGCTCAAGCTCAAAAGCTCAAGACTCTTCATTTTATATTTTAGTGATCCAAGATCACATTGAGTCTATAGGAAAAGCCAATACTATCAAGGAGGGATGAGGTGTTGCTTCATGTGCCTCTTGCTTCATGTGCTTTGTGATATGCTCCAAAACCCTCAGCTACTTTCCCACATCCACATATGACCTAAACCCAAAGCAAAATCAGTCACACCGATTCTTCCTATCCGGCGCCACCGATTCCACAAGTCATAGCCACTGCCACAAACCCTAAGCAAATCGGTCTTACCAATAGGGATCTCGGTCTCACCGAGATGGGATTGTAATCGCTCTGTTTCCCTTCGTAACGTTTCGGTCTAACCGAAGTGAGTGATCGGTCCCACCGAGATTGCAATGTAAACTCTCTGTTTCCTTTTTGTAACATTTCAATCTCACCGAAAAGAGCAAATCGGTCCCACCGAGTTTACCTGACAACTCTCTGGAAAGCTTATTACCAAATCGGTCTCACCGAGTTTGTGTAATCGGTCTTACCGAGATTACGTTATGCCCTAACCCTAATCGAATCGGTCTCACCGAGATGCATGTCAGTCCCACCGAAAATCACTAATGGTCACTAGGTTCACTAAATCGGTCCAACCGAGTCTGTTGAATCGGTCCCACCGAGTTTGGTAAATTATGTGTAACGGTTAGATTTTGTGTGGAGGCTATATATACCCCTCCACCTCCTCTTCATTGTGGAGAGAGCCATCAGAACAAACCTACACTTCCAACTTACCATTTCTGAGAGAGAACCACCTACTCATGTGTTGAGACCAAGATATTCCATTCCTACCATATGAATCTTGATCTCTAGCCTTCCCCAATTTTCTTTCCACTCAAATCTTCTTTCCACCAGATCCAAAACCTATGAGAGAGAGTTGAGTGTTGGGGAGACTATCATTTGAAGCACAAGAGCAAGGAGTTCATCATCAACGCACCATTTGTTACTTCTTGGAGAGTGGTGTCTCCTAGATTGGCTAGGTGTCACTTGGGAGCCTCCGACAAGATTGGGGAGTTGAACCAAGGAGTTTGTAAGGGCAAGGAGGTCGCCTACTTCATGAAGATCTACCGCTAGTGAGACAAGTCCTTCGTGGGTGACGGCCATGGTGGGATAGACAAGGTTGCTTCTTCGTGGACCCTTCGTGGGTGGAGCCCTCCGTGGACTCGCGCAACCGTTACCCTTCGTGGGTTGAAGTCTCCATCAACGTGGATGTACGATAGCAGCACTCGGAACCACGCCAAAAACATCCGTGTCTCCAATTGCGTTTGAATCCTCCAAACCATTCCCTTTACTTTCTTGCAAGTTGCATGCTTTAATTTCCGCTGCCTATATACTCTTTGCATGCTTGCTTGAATAGTGTGATGATTGCTTGACTTGTCCTAAAGTATCTAAAATCTGCCAAACTCTCAAATTGGGAAAAGGTTAAGTTTTTAATTGGTCAAGTAGTCTAATCACCCCCCTCTGGACATACTTCAAGGTCCTACATGAGTTCAGTCGCCTCTCTCTCTAGTCTACCTGGAATCTGGATCCGATCCCCTCACTCTGTGGTGGTTAGATGTATTTATAGAGGGATGCCCTAGGCCTCTTCCCAAATAATGAGCGGGAAGGGCACCAACAATTGGCCATTTTAAAGGGGAACATCTAGTACACTTATCCTGACTAAAGTTGGTCTCCGGCTGCCAAAGACTCTGACGGCGACGCCGTCCCGGGCTCCACGATGACCTCCGTCCTGTCGTTCTGCTGGTCTTGGTCTTGCTGCACCGAAATGGTAACCTTTGCATGATGCCTTGGCATGTGCTTGCCCCCTTTGCACCGAAGGGGAAACAAGGACACTGCGCAGGCCGGCACCCGCCTGGCACCCGCCTGGTCTTGATCGTCATGGCCTACGTCACGGGCACCTCGCGAGGTACCCTGCCTTGATCTCTTCGCCTCCTCGCGAGCCCGCCTGATGAGGCTGCTTCCTGAGGAAGCTTCTGTCGTCCGCCATGCGAGGCTTGGCCCCTCGCGAGGGTCTTGAGCTTGAGCTAATGAAGCTAGGCTGCACTGGGCCCCCACTTGAGCCGCGCCGCAGGCCGCAGGCAGGCAAGCCTGGGGACCCCCGTTCCCAGAACGCTGACATGCACCTTGGCCCCCAATCCATTACTCTGCTTGCTGTCTTCTCCTTCGTCTGCGAGGCCATGCTGGGGATTCCTCCTTCCGTTGCCCTTCTGCACCACTTCTTCTCACTGCGCTTGTCCGATCCTTCCCGGTGTTTGGGGTGCGTGAGTTTCCTGGCCGTGCCGGAGACGGCCGCCTCGGGGATCGATTTTAGCCTCCCACCTTCCGCGAGTGGGTTCCGGGAGCGGTGGCTGTATGTGGACTTTGGGGTGCCCAGCCCCCTGCTCACGCACCCGATGCTGCCTGCCATTCCCAATCCTAGTTGGGATAACGAAGAACTCACGAGCTCCCAACTTGCCTTCACCTGGCATCACTTCGAGAGGTTGAGGGAGCTCGGAGTGACGGTGCCCAAGGTGGTGAAGGAGTTCCTCCGGCGCCGCATCGCTCCTCTCCAGCGCCATTACCGCCCAATCTGGGCTTACACCAGTCGCCAGGTCTGTATGAGGCTCCAGGAAGGCGATCTCGCGCCCGAGACACTGAAGAAGGTGCTGCAGGTCTTGACCGGCGACCCCTCTCCCGGCAGCGCTGGCCGTGGGGGCGCCCTGTTATATCTTTGCAAAAACAGGGTCGACTTCGCGAGGCAGATGCCCCACTTTGACGAATGGGGGCTGTGCCCGGCAGGCCTCCTGGGACCACGTGAGAATTCGGTTGTTGTGGTCCTTCCCCTAGCTGCCCGCGGCGACCTTGCCTCAGGAGTCGTTGCAGGGAGGCAAGGATTGGCGAGAGCTGAGGGGCCTGATGTCGAGGTGCTGATGTCGCATGGGGCTCCTGAAGCGTCATCCTTCGGAGCTGATGGTACCCCTCGCGAGGTGGTGGCTGACGAGGGAACACGACCTGCCGCTCCCGAGGCTGAAGCCCCCGAGGCCTCGGCAGGCCACCAAGAGGTGGTGTCAGATCGCTCCCCTCAGGCCAGTGCCCTTGATGCAGGCCGACCTGATGCTTCGGCTCCTATGCCGCGCGCCGGCCCTCACGTTGTGAGCCTGGGCCGGTTCCGCATAGATTTCGAGGCCCTTTGCAAGAGGAAGGAGGCTTCCGGTGGTGATGATCGCCCACACCGCCCATTGAAGCACTTGAAGTACTTCGCCATGGACGAGTAAGTCTCTCCTTCTTATAGTTCCTTGTCTGCCTCTCCTTTTGTTGACCGTGGCCTTTCATGATTCCCCCCGATGAGCCCGCGGAGCTAGCCGAGGAGCCGCTCCCTCAGGCTCCTCTTCCGTCAACAACCTTAACTGCCTCGAGCCTGCGCGCCGCCCTTGGTGCAAGCTTGGCTGGAGAGGCAGGCCGTCCTGCGGCGTGCCTTGATACCGTCGTCGCACCGCTCTTCCCTCGTGAGCTCTCCCTGGGCACATCCAGCTTGCCCCGAGCTCCTTCATTGATCATAGGCGGTGAGTGGCTGAAGTCGGTCTTCGGGTCCTTAGCGAGAGGTGGGTTGACGCTTGGCTGGGTCCCTTGCGGGGCCCGCCCGGTGATCGCAGGGGCGCCAGCCCCCAGCCCCCTGCCGAGAGGGGGCGAACCACTCCAAGGCCCTCCGCGTGCGTCGACGGTGGAGGACGGTGTTGACGACGTGCTTGGGCGTGCGCAGGAGCGCAGCGCTGTTCGCCAAAAGTTCGTCCAGAGGGCAGCTGATGCAGTGAGCCAGCTCGGCGCAGAGCTGGCAGCTGAAGACGCGCGTCTCGAAGCTGAAGGCTTGAGGCTGGTTGAGGAGCGGCGCAAGCTGAAGGCGGCTGTTGGTCTCGCGCGCCACCAGCGTGACCTTGAAAACGCCAAGGCCGAGGCATCCCTTGCGGCCTCTCGGGAGGCCTATTCCCGGGCCCTTGAGGAAGCTCAGGAGGCGGATAAGCAGCGCGAAGCTGCGGAGGAGCGCACGTGGGAGCACCAAGACTAGTGCAACTCCCTGGAGCAGCAGGTGGAGCTGCACCGAGCCGCCCTTGCGCTGCTGATGGGTGGGCCCGCTGAAGAGGAGGAGCTCCGGAGGCGCGAGGAAGCGCTGACGCTGGAGACTGCCGAGCGTAACCTCGATCTAGTGCGGTTGGAGACGAGGGAGCTCCAGGTCGCCCAGGCGGAGGACAACATTGGCGTGCTGGAGGCCCAGATCCAGGAGGAGATCGACCATCGCGTGGCGGAGGCTCGCGCCGGCCTTTAACGCGAGTATGAAGAGCGGCTGGAGTTGATCAGGGCTGAAGCCACGGGAAGGACTGCTGCCCTCAGGACCAGGTTGACTGAAGCCACGCAGCGAACTAAGGCCACCGCTGTCGCGCTAGGCTCGGCGCAGGCTGAGCTGGCCACCTCCCGCGCCGAACTGCTCCTTCTTGAATGGAGGGTTGATGACGCCGATGCCGTCGTGCAGCGGAATGCGGACGAGATCAACCAGCGGCAGACGTTGGAATACATGCACGGCCCCATGCTCCGGACGCTCAGGGAAAGGGCTAACACGGCCTTGGGCAACATCTGCGAGGCTGTCGCTGAGGAGCCGCATGTTACCAACTACGCCGACAATCTCCAGTTCTTTACTGACGTGGTGACGCATCTGGAGAACCGCTCTGAGAGGTCTCGCCAGCTGGTGGAGGAATGGAGCCGCGGCCTGCTTGCGCGGGCATTCTCCCGCGTCTTCAGCCATCTCCAGAACCTCGATCCCCACTTTGACTTCGATGCCGCCATCGCCCCAGTGCCCGAGGCCGTCCGAGGCGATCTAGCACGGTGGATGGAGGACAATGTAGATGCGCTCGTCCAGGCCTTCACCTCTGATGACGACGGGGTGATCGTTGCTGCCGATGACGACGACATGGTGAACGGTGGTGAAGATGGTGCCGGCCACGGCGATGGAGAAGCTGACGGCAACGACGGCGGTGCCAGCGACGCCTCTAAGGACGCCCTGGGGGATGCGGTGAGCGACATGTCTGATTGATCCCGCGCTCCCCCTATTGCTTGTCCTGCGCAGGAAAAGGCTCGGGCGTGGCCCTAAAGGTCGTGAGAGCATTTTGGGAGGGGGAAGCTCCTCATGTAAAAATATTGTTGCCTGCGTGTTGTTGAGATCGTCGCCGGATGGGCGCCCGCACGATGACATGATTCTTATGATGAGTGGGTTGTCGTGGTTTTACCTTTGTCTTGGCGAGCCCAGAGTGGGCTCGTGGTGTCCATCCGAGGGCCTCATGAGGGTCCCATTTAACCATGCAGCGAGAGCCTGGCTGGAGCGGACGACGGTCGCGGGACGGCGGGCACACATGCTGGGCCCTTCCCCACTCGCGAGGGGCTCGCGAAGGGGAGGCAGCTAGTGTGAATTCCAACTTGAACAGAAATCGGAGCACGAGAAAGCACACGAATAAGACAAAACACCCCTTCCCGCATACGCAAACACAAATTCGACTTCAACTTAGATCCGAAACGAGAGAGCTTGTTCGCACGAAAGGAAGCAAAAGGCAAAAGGCCTCGTCCGGCACCTAGTCTAGTCTTCGACGTCTTCTCACCAGCGCGGAGCTAAGTGCTGCCACTAGGCGTGGGCGGGAGCCCCCGAGGACCGAGGGCGGCTCTCCGGAGACTCCGGGGCATGTATAGCCCCAACTCATTATTACGTGAGAGTGTCACGGCCGGCGAGCTTCACAGGCACTGGGCCTTCTTCATAGGTACTGGCCTTGCTTCATATTGCCAGATGAGGGCCCCGCCTTGCTCCACCCTTAACCCCATCGACGGCGACCGGAAACCAGGACGACACCAATGGGGAAAAGAGGACGCCAGCGGTTCCCCCGACGACCACGGGTCCTCTGCCGGGAGCAGGCCCTGGGGCACCTCCCCGGTAGAGGGCCCACCTCCGAAGAACACCTTGCTCCGCACGCCGCGGTGAGGAGCCTGGCTCCCAATCCCTCTCCTACTGCCCCCAGTGCCCTCCTCCTGAGGGGAAAGAGATTGCCGCACTGGGGCAGCCATCCGCCGCGGTGACCTGAACCTCCTGCGACCCATGGTTAGCATAAGCCTGCTCCTAAGGATGTAGAGGTACCCGGTAGTTGTCGAGGCTCTCGTGAGGCTCTTGAAAGAGCTCGGCTTCTGGCACCTCTTCCTCCCAGCCTGGCCCGAGGAACGAGCCGTGGTCTTCCTCCAGCGCGTACCTTCGATCCACCATGCGGAGCACATAGGCCTCCGGGGTCACCTTCCCAAAGGCCTCGCTGTTGTGCTCCACGCGCCATGCAGTTCGACTTGAAGCTCCTTCTTGGGGACGGTAGGGTGGTGGCCCACTGGGACCAAAGGCAGCGATGCGCATGCCCTCGCTCACCAGGGGCGGTGCCAGTGCAGCTTGCTGCTCGGCGCTGATGGGCGGGCTGGTGTTGATGAAGCCTTGAGGCACGCCCGGGGGCGCGTGGGCGCAGACCGGTCCGCCTCGTGATCCTCCCGGGGCCTGGGGTGGAAGTTGGACGCAGAACAGGGGAGCCCCTGACGCAACGGCATCCAGGAGCTCGTCGACGCGTTCCAGCAGCACGTCGCGGCCGCTTTCTTGCAGTCTGTAATGCCACAGCTCTCGCGCCACCATGAGCACGGCCTTCATATTTGCCTGCTCCCGCCGGGTGTGCGTCACCGTAGCCGCAGCGTGGCTTGAGGCCCTCGCTGCAGATCATACCTGCGATGGAGTGAGGGCAGGGGACGCCTGACCGCGCCGCCCGCGCCCCATAGTGTTTTGCGGGGCACGGGCCACCTGAGATGCGGGGTTGAGGTCACCTTGGGCAGGCGGCATGGCATGGGCAGGCCATGCCGCCCAGCGGTCGGAGTTGGCCGTCGGGTCGCCGGACATGGAGGCAGTGAAGCAGCGGAACGTAGGACGGAAGAAGGAAGATTTCGGCGCACCCCTACCTGGAGCGCCAAATGTCTGATGTTGGGTTCCGGCAGACCCTTAAGGTTCGAACTCTAGGGTGCGCGTGAACATCTCTTCCCTACCGACCTACGTCCGATCGTCTCGTGAGATCTAAGCTAATATCGATGAACAACAAGAGGAACACAAGATTTATACTAGTTCGGGCCACCGTTGTTGTGTAATACCCTACTCCAGCGTGTGGTGTGGTGGATTGCCTCAGGGGCTGATGATGAACAGAACAGCCTCGCGAGAGGTGTTCTTGAGCTGGTGCGATGAACTGCTTGGGTGAGTCCGATCGCCTCTCTCTCTCTAATGAGATCTCGATGAGTCTGTCCCCCTTCTCTGTGGTGGATAGCCCTATTTATAGAGGCCCTGGTCCTCTTCCCAAATGTTGAGCGGTAATGGAGCCAACAACGGCCATTTCAAAGGGGAACATCTATTACAAGTTATCCTGACTAAAGTTGGTCTTCGGCTGCCAAATGCACTGGTGATGATGTCGTCTTGGGCTCCACGGCGACCTCCATCCTGCCGCTCTGCTGTTCTTGGTCTCATTGCACTGAAATGGCAACCTTTGCCTGATGCCTCGGTACTCCACGCCTGTGCTTGCCCCCTTTGCACCAAAGAGGAAACAAGGACACTGTGCAGGCCGGCGCCCGCCTGGTCTCGATCGTCATGACTTGCGTCATAAGAACCTCGCGAGGTACCCCCGCCTTGATCTCTCCGCCTCCTCGCGAGCCTGCCTGGCAAGGCCGTTTGTGATGTAGCCTTGCGCCATCCGCCCCGCGAGGCTTGGCCCCTCGCGAGGGTCTTGAGTCTTGTGCTGATGAAGATGGGCCGTACTGGGCCACCACTTGAGCCACGCCGCAGGCCGCAGGCAGGCAAGTCTGGGGACCCCCGTTCCCAGAACACCAACAATCTTGAAAAATGGTAAGGTGTGCCAGCAGATCTTGAGATGATCCTACGCAAAGCAGCAACACAACCGACAAGACACCATATGTCCTTGACACTCTTCGGTGCTTGAATCTGCTCAATTGCTTTGATATTGTCGGGATTTTCTTCGATTCCATGCTGAGATACATAGAAACGAAGGAGCTTGCAGAAGGGAACACCAACCACGCACTTCTCGGTGTTGAGCTTCAAGTTAACCTTGCGCAAATTTGCAAAAGTGTCTTCCAAATCCCGAATGAGGGTTGATTTGTCCTTAGTCATAATGATGTGGAGCACCCTACAGGGATTACCATGTCAAGAATCCGTTTGGCAAGTGACACATGTGACATCTACTTCACATACACAAAGGTGAATCATCTCCTTTATATGTGTTCACTTAACCCCTCTGAGGATGGTATACTACTTGACACTCCACTCGTGTGCATGCATAGGCATTGTCGGAACACCCCGTATGAGGAGGTGGAACACAAGCGCCAAGGAGCAACTACACCATTCACGAGAGAAGCCTGGAAGAGAAGACGGAAGAAGATGATGCTGCTGAAGCTACAACGGTAAGACATCCGGGCCAAGGGCCGAACATCCGGGGCTTGTGCAGCCACGCATCAGCTACACCAACAGATGACCGAAGACATCAGCGGCCGAACATCTGGCGTGACCCCAGACATCCGGCGCCTCGCCAACGTCCGGACATCCGCCCCCCTCCCCTGAAATCTATAATTTCTTATCAATCCATGCTATTATATTATCATTCTTGGATGTTTTACAATCATTTTAGAGCAACTTTATGTCATTTTTTGGGACTAACCTATTGACATAGTGCCCAATGCGAGTTGTTGTTTTTGCTTGTTTTTTACTTCTCAAAATATCCCTACCAAACGGAGTCCAAATGCAGCGAAACTTTTTGAGGATTTTTTTGGACCAGAAGACAACTTGGGAGCCAAGGAAGCACTAGTGGGGAGCCGTGGGGCCCACAAGACACCAGGGCGTGCCAAAGGACCCTGGCGCGCCCTGATGGGTTGTGGGGCCCATGGGGGTCTCCTGCACCGCCTCTCGGCTCTATAAATACCCAAATATTCCAGAAACCCAAGGGGAGTCGATGCAACACAATTCCAGCCGCCGCAAGTTCTAGAACCACGAGATCCAATCTAGAGGCTCTTTCCGGCTTGTCTACATCATGTTATCATTCTTATTATATTACTCCGTTTCTCCATGAACTTAATACACTAGATGCATGCTAGATAGTGGTCGATGTGTGGAGTAATAGTAGTAGATGCAGGCATGAGTCAGTCTACTAATCTTGGATGTGATGCCTATATACATGATCGTTGCCTTTTATATCGTCATAATTATTTGTTCTTCTATCAATTTCCCAACAAAATTTGTTTACCCACCATATGCTATTTTCTCGAGAGAAGCCGCTAGTGAAATCTACGACCCCCGGGTCTATCTTTTGTTGCTATGAGATCTATCTTTTATCGTATTTGTTTTCAGATCTATTATTCCAAAAACCAAAAATACCTTGCTGCACTTTTTCTATACTTATTTTATTTTGTGTTTTATTCAAATCTATTTATCCAATTTCATACAAATTAATCTATCTTTTTACCAAAGAGGGATTGACAACCCTTCTTACGTGTAGGGTTCAAAGTATTTGTTCTTTGTGTGTAGGTACTGTTTACATACTGTTGCTAGGTTCTCCTACTGGATTGATACCTTGGTTTCACAACTGAGGAAAATACTTACCGTAGCTATGCTACATCATCCCTTCTTCTTGGGGAAATACCGTCGCAGTCTCAAGCCACATCAAGCAGCTACGGGAATCAAATGGCCGGACATCCGGCCAGATCCCCAGACATCCAGCGCTTTCTGAAGCTACGGACATCCGATCACCCTGCCCGGACATCCGGCGCCTGCCTGCGTGCAGTGTCGGGCAAGAGGCCCATGTATCCCCCCTCTCACATACCCCTTCGTGGACTCACCTATATATACTCCTCCCCCTTCCTCTAGTTAGGGTTAGCAAATATGATAGCTCATCTTAGTTGAGCTTTGCTCCTACCTACTCTTCTCCTTAGAGAGAGAGACCAGTCCCATAGCGTTCAAGACATCCAATTTGAGCATGTGAGAAGATCTTGAGGGATTCAAGACCCCCATTGTGGAAAGGATCATCTAGATCATCAAGACGCCATCTCCTTTGGATTTGGGATGAACTCTATCTTCTACGGATTTCCCTTTGTTGTTCATGTACCTTTGTGGATCCATGTGTTTCTTAGTCTAGTGGATGTGTGATTGGACTTGTTCTTAAGTGTTACCCCTTGTGATTTCTCTCTGTTCTTCCCCGTGTTCATCGTGTTCTTGGTGTTCTTTGGAGGAATCCACTACAATCGTGAAAGATCAGCTGAGATCGGGTCTAGCCCGTATCATATGGTATCATGAGCCACATTGATCATGAATTTGGAGCCTCCCCATATTTTTCTAGCCTGATTTTGCTTTGATGTTGTCCCAGTTTTGAAAATTCCCACCAAAAATAGCCCCCATTTTTTTGTGATTTGTTGGTTTGATGATGTTTTGTTGAATTTAATCCGTTGATTTGCTGAGTTACTAGTAGATCTAGCTTCTCCCCAATTTTCTACACTTTCCATCCATGAAATCTCCCCAATTTTGACCTAGAATTGATCAATTTCCGCCCCCAAATCGAGTTTTGAAGTCCAAATCCTGATCTGGAATTGTCGGGCCAGACATCCGGGCCACAGGACGAACCTCCGGGCCATAGGGCCGGATATCTGGACCCCCAACCGGACATCTGGCTCCTAGAGCGCAAAATCGCGCACTGTTCTAAACGTTGGGTCTTGGAAATGCGGCCTAGCTAACCCTTGGGATTTCAGCCACCCGGGTTTCACCGTTTTGACCATAACTAATTCACATGGAGTCCGATTTTGACGTTCTTTAGCTCGTTTTGAAGCTATTGGCATTCCCCATCCCACAAAAATAATACCACCATCATTTGCCACCATCAAATTTTTGGAACTTTGGCGCCTTTCCCTAGGGCTTCCACCATATCATCCGCACTACCACCATCGACTTCCGCAACCTAACTCATTATGTTCCGCCATTACATTTGAGGTCGTTTGAGCTGTGGCTTGTGTCTCCTAAGGTATTTTGGCTACTTAGGAACTATGACTTCAACTCCGACAATGTGTATAGCCCCATCATGATGTTCCGCTACCTTAAACAATTTTGATTGGGTTTCCACCAATACTTCTCCAACCACCACCGCATTCTGCTACCACCATTTGACATTTTTCATTTGAGATATTGATTTCTCCGTTTTACCGTTTATTATGGTGTTTCTACTAACTAAGAACCGTTCGACATTGAGAACACACCATCACTCATCATCGCCTCGACGTTGTCATCGACATTAAGCACTTCATCATTTTGACACCATCAACCATACATATGGACGGTAACCTCGACGACATCCATTGTATATTTTACCGTGCAATTGCATTGTTAACTCGTAGCCCATTTTGCATTCCTTTCCTAGCAAGACTAGCCATTGAGTATTGCCGACAACGTTACTTGTGCACTTTAGTGATACTCGACACCCACCTTCCATCGCATACATATCATATCATATCTTCTGTCACAAGATTATTCCCGCATATACACAATTACTATCCTGGTTCGAGCGTTTCGCATAGTGGCCATAACAAAAAAAGCTTTTAAGCAAAGAGAAAAACAAAGAGATTATAAGCAAGAGCCATATCATCATAGCACATTGCATATCATAGAACATCATTGGTCATCTTGGATCCTCATAAGTACGACACCAGGAACCATACATACGTACCATACTTGGGATAGAAGTCCATATGATGCGGAGCATCCCACGCTCATCCCCATCTACACTTCAACTACTCCCCAAGCCCCAAGTGGACATATGATGAGACCTCGAGCTTATGCCATTGGACCTAAGGTGAACCCATTCCTAAATGCTTCCCCTTTCCACTTGTGCGAGACATGGTTGCTACCTAATGCAAAGACACTATGTATGCTCAGGAACCGATGAGACAACCTTGGAGATACTCGAAGCATAGGATAAGTCCACACGGAAGCGGATCAAGAAGTGCCTCCAGTGGAGTTGCCGCGGAGCTACAGCGGCCGGACATCCGGCAGGAGCCCGGACATCCGGCGCCACCAACCAGAAGAAGACCAGAGAGAGGCAGAAGCCACGCGACTCTACAGTGGCCGGACATCCAGCCGACCCCCGGACATCCGGCGCCCCGCGACGGGCCGGACATCCGCCCATTAGCCCAGAAATCCGACGCACGTTATCCAGAGAGCAGAAGAATCGGCCACTCCAGCCCGGACATCTGGCTCGCCAGCCCGGACATCCGGCGTCTCGGGAAGGCCCGGACATCCGGCCCGACGCCCGGACATCCGCCCCCTGCCTGTGTGCAGCGCATCTGGGCCAAGTCCCATGAACCCCTTAGCCCCTTAGACTATATATACTCACCCACCTCCTCCTAGTTAGGGTTAGCGTTGATTTAGCTCATTTGTGAGATAGAGCTTCGCTCATCTATCGGATCTCCTCCTCGTTAGAGACCGCGGCCTCTTCGGAGAAGATCCACTTGGATTGAAGGCCACTTTACGGGAAGATCCCCTCGTGGATTCAAGACCTCCTCTCGGAGAAGAACGGTTCCTTTGTATCCTTAACTTTGTTGATTGTGGATCATGTGTTACTCTTTGTTCTCGGTGATCTAGCACTTGTGTGATTGATTCCTTGTCGGTTTTGTGATTCCCCTTGTTTTCCCCGTGTTTCCCCTTTGTGCTTACGCGTGTTCTTCGTGATTCCCCGTAGGATCCACTCCAAACGTGAAAGATCGGCTCCTAGGGATCCACCCTACATCATCTTGGTATCATGAGCCACGTTGATCACGTTTTTGGAGCCCCTACCCCGTGTTTTCTAGCTTGATTTTTCTGATTTCGTCCTAAATCCGAAAATCCCCACCAAAAATAGCACCCAATTTTTTTGTGATTTGTTGGTTTGATGATGTTTTGTTGATTTTGATCCATGGGTTTGCTTGGTTTCAAGTGGATCTAGCATCTCCCCAAGTTTCCCCATCTTTCATCCACAAAATCTCTCCAATTTTGCCCCCGAAATCATCAATTTCCGCCCCAAAATCGAGTTCCTCGAGTGCATCCTCGGATTTGGAGCCCGGACATCCGGCCCGACCACCGGACATCCGGCCAGCCCGGACATCCGCCCATTAGCCCGGACATCTGGCTCCTGGAGCGCATTTTCGCACGCGGTTCTGGACATCAGGTCCCAGAAATCCGGCCCGAGCCCCGGATATCCGGCCCCTGTCATTTCAGCTTTTCCCGTTTCACCGTTTCGGCCATAACTAATTCATCCGGTGTCCGATTTTGACGTTCTTTAGCTCGTTTTGAAGCTCTTGACATCCCCCTTCCCACAAAAATACCACCAATATCATTTTACGCCATCAAATTTTCGAAAATTTGGCAAGTTTGCCTAGGCCCTCCACCACATCATTCGCATAACGACCACCGACTTCCGCATCCTAACCCATTTTGTTCCATATAGCATTAGTAGTTGTTTGAGTTGTGATTTGAGTCTCCTAAGGTGTTTTGGCTACTTAGGGACGGTTGCTTCTTCATCAACCACCACCACCTCTTCCGCATAGACGTGCCCACCATACATTTCCACCCCAACTTAACCCAATTTTGTTTGAGTTTTTTGAGTTGAGGCTTGTGTCTCCTAAGGTGTTTCGGCTACTTAGGGACGGCAACTTCAACTCCGACACGTGTATAGCCATCATTCCACTTCCGCATTGCCAAGTGCAAACCACCATCGCTTTCCGCTACCACCATTTTGACATTTGACGTGTGAGATTTTGAGTTCGCGGTTTTTTTCCATTTCCTAAGGTGTTTCGGCTACTTAGGGACGAGACTCCATCATCTTGGTTTCTACATCAAGAACACCGCCACTCATCATCGCCAAGGATGGTAACCTCCATATCATCTTGTTATCGGGGTAACCCTCCATATATATTCCCCTTGCCATCGCATTGTTAACCCCGAGCCCATTTTGCGTTACTTGCCTATCGAGACTAGCCATTTGAGTATTGCCGGCAACATGACTTGTGCACATTAGTGATCATACTTCCCATAGAATACATACCATATCATCGTGGTGCATATATTGGTATTATATCTTGTGTCACAAGTTTGTTCCCGCATATACACAATTGCTATCTTGTTTGTGCATTGTGCAAAAGTGGCCATACAAAAAAAGAGAATAAAGCTTTTAAGCACAGAAAAAGAGAGAGCAGAGAGCTTGTAAGCAAGTGCCATAGCATCATACCACATTGCACATAAGATTTTCATAGCCGATCATCTTGGATCATCTTGAGAGAAACACCGGGAACCATACATACATAGCATACTTGGGATAGAAAGTTTATCCATTTTGCATCTTATAGGTTGTGCACAAGTGTCGTATCCGCCTATAGAGGAATCGGGCTAGCGTCTCTCTTGAGTTATGCAACACGAGCGTTTTCCGTGGATTCCACATTTTGTGCTCATTCCTTGGTTGCATGACCCCATTTATCTATCCGTGTGTGTGTTTCCGTGTACCTTTCATTGCTATTGGCCTACCTGTTTCGCTTGTGAATTTGTGAATCTCTTTCAACATTATTGACTCTTGCTAACATTTTGCATTAAATTTTTGTGCCACTATCCTCACCGAGCTCCACCATGAGCTTTACTTGTGTAGGTGTGAGAACCGACAAGGATTGATACCAATAGTGCTATTTCGTTGTCCGCATTTGAGTGAACTTGATTCATTGTCAACATCGGTCAAGGTACATTGGTATAAGTTCTTCTCTTTCTCCCACTCATATTTGCTCGAGTCTTGTGATGGATAGGCAAGACATTTCATATCTGGTCTACGACAACAATGACGGCGTGAACAACTACGTCAACAAAGCATCCATCTTCGATCTACAACGACAAATACAAGGCGCACAATCAAGATTGCGAGAGCGCATCGAGAACATCTCCATCGACATTCGTCACTCCGAAGCAAGGAAAAGGGACTACATCGACAAGAAGCTTTCCGCACATAAAGAGGAGAAAGATGCAAGGATGGAGGAGATTAGAGCCTTGATCAAGTCTTCTTCCCCTTCGTCATCTTCAAGGCGGCGACATTCAAGCCACAAGTCTTCGGAGCGCAAACAAGATGCAAGTGCAAGTCGTCCAAGTCAACATCTACATGGCGACCACCATCACGTTCGTGATCCACATTGTCATGAAGGGCAAGTCACCTCCAAGCATCATGTGCACGACAACGACGAACGCCACCGAGCTCAAGCACGACAACAACATCATCATCATGAAGATGCTTCACAAGCACAAATGCACAAGTCCCAACAAGCCCTACTTCACACCAAGTCCAAGCTATAAGAGCACAAAAGAAGACCGCGAGACGAGCACCACCAAGACGGAGCTACGGCTACCGCCACCACTTCGGCATCTTTGCCAAGTGTTATCAAGGCATCTTCGCCTTTGGACGTACGACATCTTCGCCTACTTCCCACGAGTACGCCTACATCGACTTCATCAAGTCCAAGGTGACTACCTACGAGCGAGGGCGACACTTCCATCTTTGGAAGCCCCTCAAGGAAGATGGCCGAGCATGGGAAACTCCCTTCGATCATGGAGATGAGCTACGAGGTGCCACATCATATGGAGCTCCAACACCAAGACGGTGACAAGACGGTCGAGCAAGGGCCATCCCCTTCGACCATGACAACGAGCGTGAACCTCTTCTACAACATGAAGACGACGCCCATATTGGACTCATACTCTGAGTCAAGCTACGCGACCGCGCATGGAGACATTTGCACCTACATCTCTCCGGCACCCATATATGTCGAGATGCCCCAAGTGCCATGTGAGGAGAGCCACTACCACATGAGTGACATGAGTGACTCCACCATACGTGACATTGAGAGCATTTCCTATGAGAGGATGAGTGTGACCACCACTAGCCCCACACATGAGAGCATGCCACACATCCTATGTGAGGTTGAGTGCCATTTGAGTGACTCCACCAACCATATGAGTGAGATCATCTTTGAGGGAGTGAGTGAGCTACAACACGTAGTGAGTGAGGTAGTTGAGATGGCATGTGAGGCCACTATGATTTCTAACGACTTAACCTCTACTCCTAGTGTGTTCTCTTCTTTGGTGCTAGGTCTCCTACATGACGACATACCTACCCTCGACGAGTCCATCCCTCCAATGAACAAATCGATGGCCATGGTGGACAATGATGCACCCCCCACATGGTTCCATTAAGATGAAGATGACAACGAGACGATCTTCAACACCTCACCTACAACACATGAGCGACACTCCAAAGGTAACATAGGTGATGGTGCTTCTCTTGTCCCACTAGTGGACTCTCTTGACATCGATTGCTTCCATGATGTTGACCCACCTATTCCCATGCTTCATGCTAGTGAGACTTCTTCATGCCTTGACTTACCTATTTATGATGAATATGATGATGAGCATGTTGAGTTGCCTAGTTGTGATTCTATGCTCCATAGGATATCATGTGAAAATTCTTTTGGTCACATCATGTTTGACAATCCATTGAACTTGTCATATGCTATGAGTGAGATCTCCCATATTGCATCATTTCAATCTCAACATAGTAACTATGCATGCCCCATTAAAATCAATCCTATTTGCACTTATGGCATAGATGACAAGATGATGGTCATTGGCTTTTGTTTTTCGTGTGACGATTTTGCCATGCTTCCTTTACATGATTTGCGCAATTCATCTACTATTCCATGCCATGATAACATTGTTCCAAATATGCATTGTTTTGGATGTTGTCAATATTCTCCATGTGATGTTTCCATTAATGCTCATGAGGAGACCCCCATAGTTTCCTCATACATATTAGGAGATCTTGATGCATTTCATACTTTGCATGATTCCCATGATTGTGTACACCATATGCATTCCATGAACAACAATGCTCTAGATATTTCTCATGATGCATTAAACAATTTGAGTCTCCATTATGCGATACATAACAACAAACCTCTCATGATGGATGACATGTTTCTATATCACGCATCTCATTTATTTGAGCATTGGCTATTTAGTGCTAACCAACACAAGCATGTGCACATCATGATGGATGATGTGTACATATACCACGCACACACAATTTTCCCTTTGTCTTTATTTTGTGTAGGTACTCACATATAATCGTCAACCTCTCAATCCCAAGAGTTGACGAAACGAGCTCTCGAGAGCAACGACGACTTGGGATCCCGTGGACTATCGTTACCACCGTTCCCTTCGCGTAAGGACTACGCGCATCTCTTCTACTTGGCTCTCACACGGCTATGGGCTATTTACCACTTGGCTCTCATACTATTGTGTTCACTTTGCATGTTATGCCTGCTTCTATGCCTTTACCATGCCATTGTGACCCTTGCTTGCATATACCCATGCTTCACCATTATGATACTCCTATGTGTATTTGCATGCTTGGTGGAGATCCTTGTTGCTATTGCCATGTTTATCATGTGCCCCATGCTATTGATGCTTGTTGTGTTGGGAGAGTCATGATGACCCATTGCTATTTACATATGGCTTCTCACCAATACATTGATGATATTTTTCTCATATCTTGCTTTCATGCTTGTGATATGTCATGTGCATTATTCATGCCCACTATTTGCACACATGACATGCTTGCCATGATTCCTTATAGTATGTTGCATCTTCACACTACTAGCATGCTTGACTTGATCGCTATGATTGCTTCCTATGTTGCATCACCCATGTTCCAATATTACTTGCTTTCTTGGGTTGATGACATATATGCTCATGCCTCTCACATGATATATCTTGATCATTGTCTCTTGTGTACATTAGTTGCCTCTATCATATCCACTTGTATTGAGTGGAACCATACTACGATTATTGATCTTGGAGACTTTGACACCTTACGTGTGATGCATGCTTGTTTGATTGAGCCTATTGTACTTGGTTGTTCTTGTATCATATGCCTCCATACTATGACACGCTCCCTTGTACTTTCTTATGATGAGCATGATGCATACACTTGTTGGGTATCTTACCACTCGAATGATAGGTTTTGCATTTCCGCTAACCTCATTTGTTTTTCCGAGTGTTTGTCATGTTCTTTCATTTTGGAGGTTTCACAAGGCGAGGCCATTATGCGACAACTTGGTCATGCGAAGGCATACACGATGTGCAACACCAACATTTGCGAGAATCTACTAAAGGTGAACTCCTTCCCTTTGAGCCATCCTCAAGTTTGCATATTGGATGGGTCACTCTTTCATTGTTGTTTCCTTCTTGTTGTCTACATGATACATCTCGCAACCGGAGGAGAGACATTGGAGATTGGCTACATGGACCTTCACATTGAGGAGCGCTCGCACTTATGGGATGCACCTTCGGAATTCCACTCATGCCACGACATCGAGCATTGGTACATCAATGCTCCTTTGACACATTGCACTCACACATCCATATTTGTTGATTGTGCTCATACATGTCATGCTCGATGGACATATCATACTCACCACAAGTTTGCACCCTATGCATGGATTGACTCACATTATGATTGCCTTGTTGCATCTTGTATTCCCATGTCATCCATGATATATGAGATTGTTCACTTCCTTAGCAAATTTGTTGTGATCTTCCTTGATGGCATATTCATACATCATGATCATATTGCCCACCATCAATTGCATGATAACATATACATATTGAGCATCCATTGCCATGTTCATGATTTTGATGCACCATCCCATTATGACATCATTTTGCACAATGGTCACATTCATCATTTTCACAACACCTTTGTGCATGCCTCGAATGAATTTGTTCACATGAATGCTTTACATCTCATTCTACATCTTTTGGATAAGCATCTTGTACCTTGCCACGCACTATCTTGCCGCACGGACTCATTCTTACATGATGGACACTTTGTGTGCGCTAAACATTGTATTTCCTAGTGTTGCTTGTGTTTCTTCTTTTTGCATGTCTATCACTCCGGTGACACCTTGGACTACGTGGATTGCGTCATGTCTTCAACTCCGTCCAACTACAAGTCCATCCACGACAACCGTTTCCATGGTGATGAGGATCACGATCCAAGGTCGGATCTTTCCCAAGGGGGGGAGATGATGCAGAGCATCCCACGCTTATCCCCATGTACACTTCGACTACTCCCCAAGCCCCAAGTGGACATATGATGAGACCTCGAGCTTATGCCATTGGACCTAAGGTGAACCCATTCCTAAATGCTTCCCCTTTCCACTTGTGCGAGACATGGTTGCTACCTAATGCAAAGACACTATGTATGCTTAGGAACCGAGGAGACAACCTTGGAGATACTCGAAGCATAGGACAAGTCCACACGGAAGCGGATAAACAAGTACCTCAAGTGGAGTTGCCGCGGAGCTACAGCGGCCGGACATCCGGCAGGAGCCCGGACATCCGGCGCCACCAACCAGAAGAAGACCAGAGAGAGGCAGAAGCCACGCGACTCTACAGCGGCCGGACATCCGGCCGACCCCCGGACATCCGGCGCCCCGCGACGGGCCGCACATCCTCCCATTAGCCCGGAAATCCGGCGCACATTATCCAGAGAGCAGAAGAATTAGCCACTCCAGCTCGGACATCCGGCCCGCCAGCCCGGACATCGGGCATCTCCGGAAGGCCCGGACATCCGGCCCGACGCCCGAACATCCGGCCCCCCTGCCTGGGTGCAACGCATCTAGGCCAAGTCCCGTGTACCCCTTCGCCCCTTAGACTATATATACTCCCCCACCTCCTCCTAGTTAGGGTTAGCATTGATTTAGCTCATTTGTGAGATAGAGCTTTGCTCATCATCAGATCTCCTCCTCGTGAGAGACCGCGGCCTCTTCGGAGAAGATCCACTTGGATTCAAGGCCTCTTTACGGGAAGATCCCCTCGTGGATTCAAGACCTCCTCTCGGAGAAGAACGGTTCCTTTGTATCCTTACCTTTGTTGATTGTGGATCATGTGTTACTCTTTGTTCTCGGTGATCTAGCACTTGTGTGATTGATTCCTTGTCGGTTTCGTGATTCCCCTTGTTTTCCCCGTGTTTCCCCTTTGTGCTTCCGCGTGTTCTTCATGATTCCCCGTAGGATCCACTCCAAACATGAAAGATCAGCCCCTGGGGTTCCGCCCTACATCACCATACATTTTGTCTTTCCTAGGGTGTGCACAAGTGTCATATCCGCCTTTTAGAAATCGTGCTAGTGTCACTCTTGAGTTCTGCAACACGAGCGTTTTCTGTGGATTCCACATTTTGTGCTCATTCCCTGGTTGCACGACCCCATGTATCTATCCGTGTGTGTGTTTTCGTGTGCCACTCTTTGCCATTGGTCAACTTGTTTCATTTGTGAATTTATGAATCTCTTTCAACATTATTTACTCTTACTAACAAAGGCATCAAATTTTGGTGCCAGTTGTCCTAACCAAGCCACACGATAAGCTTTAGTGTGTAGGTGTGAGTGAATAAGTCTGATACCAATTCCACTATTCTTTCATTTCACATTGAGTGAAACGGAATACATCCTCAACTTTGGGGAAACGGTAGCTTGGTATTGTTTATCTCATTTCCTACTCACCTCTACTCGAGTCTTGTGATGGATAGGTAAAGCACATCTACTTCGGTCTACACCAACAACGACAAGTTCAATGCCATGAAGGACCACATCAACACCAAGATGGATGCTCAAATGTAGGAGCCCAAGGTCCTCATAAAGACCACCAAGAGGTCTTCCTCATCTTCGGGAAGATGCTCAAGTGCACATGCTTCCAAGCTACCATCTTTGGCAAGGTCCATCAACATCGACACCATCACCAACAAGGACATGAAGGTCAAGAGCTCAACACCAACCACCGCTCCACAACTTCACCATATACCATGGCATCTTCGCCAAGCAACTTCAAGGCATCTTCGCCTTTGGACATACGACATCTTCGCTCAAGATTACGCACAAGGCAAAGCTCCCCAAGCCCAAGTCCGTGACTTCCACAAGCTACTATGACCTCGACACCGACCACGAGCTTCCTTTCTATGGGACTCAAGACCCCAAGGAGTATCTCGAGTGGGAGCGCAAGATGGACAACTACCTCAAGGGACATCAAGTCCCGTACGAAGATCATGTGAAGTGCACAACACGTAACTTCCATGACTACGTGTCGACATGGTAGGTTCGTACACCTTCTAAGAGCTTCGCCATGAGTTGGCCCAATATGAAGAAAGTTATGTAGAAAGAGTTTGTGCCTTCCACCTACATTAAACAACTTCAACGCCAATTGGAGAACACCATCCAAGGATCCAAGTCCCTCGACGAGTGCTTCAAGGAGATTAAGAAAGCCTTGCGATGAGCCGGCGTGGACGACCCCATTTGGATGAAGTTTCCCTTCATGATGGGATTGAACTACGATATCTCCAAGACTATCTTCCTCGAGAACTACAAGTCCCCCGACGACAACTACATTGGTGCTCTCAAGGCGCAACAAGAACTCATGAAGGCCATGCCTTCTCCACACGAAGCACACTTCACGACGACCAAACTCCATGGCAACGAGCATGAGGATTGTACCACCAAGGCCAAGCCTGACGAGCTCCAAGATGATGCTGCCAAGTTCGACTTCACCGCCATCCCTCTGTGGCATTGACGATGCCGATTCTCCCGTGACTCTTTTTCAAGACGGTGCAGAGATGACTACGACTACGAAGACTCTCAAGGAACATGCTTTGGAGGCGAGCTACATGGTGACGAGCAAGGATGATGCTTCCATCTTTGGAGGCGAGAGTGATGATGTGCCCGTGCACTTATTAGGCCCTACCCCAATGACGCTCAGCAGTGCGTTCGGGGTAGGCCCGGGGGCTTCTGTCGGTGCAACAAACCCTGGGTCTGTTGCCCAGACTGTGCACATGCACAAGAACAAGATTGAAGCACCAACCCGAGCTAGAATACAAGAAACCAAGAGATTTGAAAAACCAACATGCAGTCCAGAGAGATAAAGATGAAGCCAGAGGAGCAAGATGTCGGCCAGAGAAAGACCTCCCTTGCCAGGCAGGCGAGCTCGGCAAGGGCCGAGGCCACAGCCATAGGCAGGCAACCAAAGCACCCCGACAAGGTCTGCCTGCGCTCGTGGGGGCAGAACTACTCCACCAACCACTCAAGCACGACCCACGTCGTCAATCAGTGCGGTGTCAAGCCGCAAGATGATTAAGTGGCAGCCATTCGCCATATGGCAGGCATTCCCTACAGAAGAAACCCATAGATGACACCCGTCCTGTGATGTGTCAAGGGAACAAGCGCGGAACTGGCAAGATAGCCTGGCAAGCCTTGCGGGGCGACCAGTGATGTGACACTAAGTGGTGCATTTAATGCACCCTGTCATCTCGCAGAGTTAGGTATGATAGGACTGTTCGCTATCATATCAGTGGATAATGACCACTTTGCCACCGTGGTGACCCCTTAATCTATAAAAGGAGGCCTATGGCACTCGTAGGAAGGGTTGGAAAGTTGATGAACCCAAGCCACCATACGCATAGTCGCAGTGGCCCCGAGGGAAACCCTGCCGGGCAAGTGTATTATGCACCACCACGCTCATTCCACCATCAATCCACCAAAGCAGGAGTAGGGTCTTACGACTCGTGGCGGCCCGAACCTGGGTAAATTGCTTGTGTGCTCTCTGCCGTGCTGCCGTGCGATGATCTGCTCTTTGTGCGACGCGACGTCCCCCGGTCGAACCAGCAAGGGGCCACCCGGTCCCATAGGTGGCCGCGGATATCCTGCGACATGTTTGGCGCGCCAGGTAGGGGGATCGCTTGTGTGAACCTGAAAGTGTGCGTAGCGTGTCATCTTCATCACCATCTTAATCCCCGACGGCGCCATCGACCATGGCACCCAAGAAGAAATCTAGTGCCTCGGTTCATCCATCCACCTCGAAGGCTCCACCGCCCGTGGCCTCTAACGCCGCAGGGGATACGGGAGCGTGCGAGGACGTGGACGCTGCTGGGGACGTGGTTGGAGTAGGTGGGACCATTACCACCTCCCCCGCGGCCGACACAGGGGCCGGAGTCACCGGAGGAGAATAGAATCAGCAACGTCTCGACGGCCAGGCTCTACCAGGTGCGCGCGAGGAGGTCAATCCGTCCGCGCCCCCCGTCCGACCGACGAGCACAGCCGTAGCAATGGTGGTCGGTCCGGGGCAAGCCATCGCCCTCCAGTCTCCCCCACCACCTGAGCGACCGTGGTGCATGCGCCTCCTCCCGGACGAGCCAAGCAGACTGCTATGCTCAACAGAGCCACTGATCTTTGAGAACCACCGCCGCGCGACCCGCCTGCCCCGGTGGTCATACCACAACGGCGTGGGCGCGGTGCCGCCTCTGGCACCGTCAGGAGCTAGGCGACGGTGTGGTCGACGTCGTCAACATCCATGCCAAGCACAGCCACAGAGGCTATGGTGCGAGCTCCGCTATTACCGAGGTTCCCACCAGCAGCCGAACAGATGGATGAATGGCGTGCCACAATCCAAAGCCTGCTCAGTTTCGCCGAAGCTGGGGGCTCATGACGAGCTTGCCCATTGCAACCTCCCCAAGCGACAGCCACCGCCCGCATTGCTGGCCGTACGGAGGTGGCCGTTCCCACGGTTAAGTCCCCACCATGGCAGCCAGCAAGGGCGCAGCAGGATCAGGACCCCGACGACGTCTCGATGGCCTCTTCTGACCGTCGAGCACGTCCAGGCCAACATAGAAGCCCGAAAGACAGGTGGCGGGGAGACGCGCGCGTCGTTACCGAACGGCGCCGCAACGACCCCCACCAGACCGATGGGTGCGACGGCCTCAACGTTGATGAGCCTGCACTCGATGTTGTCGGGTGCCTGCCTTTCGAGGTCGGTTGCCCTGCCTTTACACGTGAGCTGCGGCAAGTCCATTGGCCGTCTGTTCGCACGTTCAAGCCAGAGATACGTGAGAAGTACGACGTGAGGCTGAACCCGGCAGAGTTTCTGACCATCTACACCATCGCTGTTCAGGCTGCCGGGGGAAGAGATGAGAAGGTGTTCGCCAACTACTTCCCTTTGGCCCTCAAGTCCAATGTGAGGTCTTGGTTGATGCACCTACTGGGAGAACTCCATTTCTTCATGGGCAGACATGTGCCACGAGTTCATCGGTGCCTTCACCGGTGGTCACCAAGAGCCCGGCAGGCCCAGCGACCTGCAGCTTCTCCAACAGAAGGAAGGAGAAACCCTCCATAAGTATTTGCATAGATTCAGTAAAGTTCATAGAAATATTCCAAATATCCATCCGTAGCCGTTATAGCGGCTTTCTAGTCCAATGTGCGCAACCGCCACATTCGTTCCAAAATGAACGTGCGGTTGCCCAAGACTATGAAAGAACTATATACGCTGGTGCAAAATGTGCCAGTATGGAAGAAGGATGGATGTTGCCCGGAGAGGAAGATTGTATTAATGTTGATTTAGAAGATGAGGATGAATCAGTTAGTCAGAAAAAGGTCAAGAAGCGCAATAAGAAGCCGAGGGATAAGGCAGTAATGACTGTGGAAGGATCGGGCACACCTAGTACCGGCAAGAAGGCCAAGGTTGAGGCCCCTGGCAAGGAAGCTGTCGCGTGCGCTGCCTACCGGGAGCCACTGCCGCCAAAAAAGTTGGGAAAGGTGATGGGCCGTACTGCAAAATCCACCGGACCAAAGGCCACGACCTTAAGGAGTGTTATCAGGTTGCGCAGCTTGCAAATAAATAGAGAGTATGATAAGCGTGGTAAGGTCAGAATGTGAAAGCACAAGTGCTCCCTGGGTGATTTTGGTAATTAATGTCAACATATCTCTTGTTGGACTAACACTTTTACCTAGTATGTTTCAGATAACTTCAACAATGAAGTGGCATGGACTAGAGGATGTGGAACCCCTTCAAGATGCTAAGGACAAAGGATTTGCTCAAGCTCAAAGAACAAGACTCTACATTTTCTATTTTAGTGATCGAAGATCACATTGAGTCTATAGGAAAAGCCAATACTATCAAGAGGGGATGAGGTGTTGCTTAATGGCTTTCTTGCTCAAAATGCTTAGTGATATGCTCCAGAGCCCTCAACTACTTTCTCACATCCACAAATGACCTAAACCAAAAGTCAAACTCGGCACCACCGATACTTTCTATACGGCGCCACCGAGTTCAGATGTCATAGCCACTGCCACAAACCCTAGGCAAATCGGTCTCACCAATAGAGATCCCAGTCTCACCGAGATGGGAGTAATCTCTCTGTATGTATCTATTACCAAAATCGGTCTCACCGAGTTTGCGTAATCAGTCCTACCGAGATTGCAACGTAAACTCTCTGTCTCCTTTTCGTAACATTTCGTTCTCACCGAGATGAGAGAATCGGTCCCACCGAGTTTACCTGACCAACTCTCTGGTTAGCTTATTACCAAAATCGGTCTCACCGAGTTTGTGTAATCAGTCTCACCGAGATTATGTTATGCCCAAACCCTAACCATATCGGTCCTACCGAGTTGCATGTCAGTCCCACCGAAAATCCTAACGGTCACCTGATTTGCTGAATCGGTCCGACCGAGTTTCTCAATTCGGTCCCACCGAGATTGGCAAGTTGTGTGTAACGGTTAGATTTTCTGTGGAGGCTATATATACCCCTCCACCTCCTCTTCATTCGTGGAGAGAGCCATCAAAACGAACCTACACTTCCAACTTATATTTTCTGAGAAAGAAATGCCTACACTTGTGTTGAGGCCAAGATATTCCATTCCTACCATATGAATGTTGATCTCTAGCCTTCTCCAAGTTGCTTTCCACTCAAATCTTCTTTCCACCAAATCCAAATCCTGTGAGAGAGAGTTGAGTGTTGGGGAGACTATCATTTGAAGCACAAGAGCAATCAGTTCATCATCAACACACCATTTGTTACTTCTTGGAGAGTGGTGTCTCCTAGATTGGCTAGGTGTCACTTGGCAGCCTCCGACAAGATTGTGGAGTTGAACCAAGGAGTTTGTAAGGGGAAGGAGATCACCTACTTCGTGAAGATCAACCGCTAGTGAGGCAAGTCCTTCGTGGGCGACAGCCATGGTGGGATAGACAAGGTTGCTTCTTTGTGGACCCTTCGTGGGTGGAGCCCTCCGTGGACTCGTGCAGCCGTTACCCTTCGTGGGTTGAAGTCTCCATCAACGCGGATGTACGATAGCACCACCTATCGGAACCACGACAAAAACATCCGTGTCTCCAATGGCGTTTCCACACTCCAATCCCATCCCTTTACATTCTTGCAAGTTGCATGCTTTACTTTCTGCTGCTCACATACTCTTTGCATGCTTGCTTGATATCTGTTGTGATTGTTAAACTTGTGCCAAAACTCCACTTAAACTTAAAGAAATTAAAAACTGCAACTTTTGGCACTTAGTGTCTAATCACCCCCCCTCTAGACACCTCTTCTCGATCCTTTCAATTGGTATCAGAGCCAGGTTTCCATTGCTTTGGTTTAAACACCATTGGAGGAAGATGGATGCGTCTACTTTGGGGAGTCTTAGACATAGAGTGCCTATACTTGATGGAGAGTATTTTCATGAGTGGAAAAATGAGATGCTTGTGATTTTCAATGAATATCATTTGAACAAGTATATTGCTAGCCCTTGTGCACCTCATGTTGATCCTATGCATCCTACCCTTGATGAGTCAATTGACATGATTCGCAATCTTAGAACTGTTAGTCTTATCACTAGAGGCTTGCCTAGAAACTTGATTGGATGTTTGCCTACTCTTAAGTGTGCCTACACTCTATGGAAATTTCTTGAGGAACGCTTTCCAAATTATACCTAGAAAAATCTAGATGAAATTCTCCATAAGTCTATGCCTTGAATAAGATGAATTCCAATGATGCTATGTTTGGTGATTGTCTATTTGAGCTTACAAACCTTATGCGTGCCAAAGGAGATGTTGGAATTATTAGTGATATTATTTCCGAAGCTATTAAAATTCATAAATAAGATCATTGTCAAACTCACTCTAACGAATCACCCTCTCTAGGATTTGATCCACCACATGACGATGTTGAACATGGATACTATGACGAGGATGATGATAGTGGCTTTGATCTTGATGATGCAATGAGACACTTTGGTCTTATGGCAAATCTTCGGGGATATATGGCAGGACGAAAGGAATGGGTTCTTGACAGTGGATGTACGAATCACATGACCGGAGATAAAGATATGTCTTGTGAGCTTGCTGAAAACAATGGTCCTCGAAAGTATGTCACTTTTGGTGACAACTCAAAGGGTAAGGTGATTGGCGTCGGTATGGTGGCCATATCACATGATAGCTCCATACAAAATGTCATGCTCGTTGAATCTCTTGGCTTGTAACACCCACGATGCGGCTATATCTCCCGCGTGTCGAAGCACGACTTAGAGGCATAACCGCATGGTGGTTTTGTCGCAAGAAGGGTCATCTTCACACAATCCCATGTAATGAACAAGAATGGGACAAAGAGTTGGCTTACAATCGCCACTTCACACAGTGAACATATAATTCATACATCAATCAGAGCACACACATAGTCCGACTACGGACGAAGCCAAAAGAAAAGAAGATAACCCAACTGCTAGATCCCCGATCGTCCCAACTAGGATCCACTACTGATCAACATGAAATGAAACATAGCAACGACCAAGATCTGCATTGAGCTCTCATCTGAGCTCGGTTGCATCCTCTGCACTAGTATCATTGGCACCTGCAACTGTTGTGATAGTATCTGGTGAGTCACGAGGACTCAGCAATCTCAAAACCCGTGAGATCAAGACTATTTAAGCTTATGGGTAGGAAGTGGTAATGAGGTGGGGTTGCAGCAAGCACTAAGAAAATATGGTGGCTAACATACGCAAATAAGAGAGAGAAGAGAAGCAACGGATGGTTCGAGAAGCTAAAAGTGATCAAGAAGTGATCCTAAAACTACTTACGCACAATCATAACCCAAAGACCATGTTCACTTGCCGGACTCCACCGAAAAGAGACCATCATGGCTACACACGCGCTTGATGCATTTTAATTAAGTCAAGTGTCAAGTTCTCTACAACCGGATATTAACAAATTCCCATCCGCCACATAACCGCGGGCACGGCTCTCGAAAGCTTATACCCTGCAGGGGGGTCCCAACTTAGCCCATCACAAGCTCTCACGGTCAACGAAGGATATTCCTTCTCCCAGGAAGACCCGATCAGTCTCGAAATCCCGGTTTACAAGACATTTCGACAATGGTAAAACAAGACCAGCGAAGCCGCCCGATGTGCCGACAAATCCTGATAGGAGCTACACATATCTCGTTCTCAGGGCACACCGGATGAACACTACGAACAACTAAAACCAGCCCTCAAGTTTCCCCGAGGTGGCACTGCAAGTGGCTCTAGTTCAGACCAACACTCGGAGGAGCACTGCCCCGGGGGTAAAATAAAGATGACCCTTGAGTTTGCAGAACCGAAGGGAAAAAGGCTTAGGTGGCAAATGTTAAAACCAAGGTTCGGCCTTGCTGGAGGAGTTTTATTCAAAGCGAATTGTCAAGGGGGTCCCATAAATCACCCAACCGTGTAAGGAACACAAAATCAAGGAACATAACACCGGTATGACAGAAACTAGGGCGGCAAGAGTGGAACAAAACACCAGGTGAGGGTGTCCTGGACTAGGGGGTGTCCGGACAGCCGGACTATCATCGTCCGCCGGACTCCAAGACTACGAAGATACAAGATTGAAGACTCCGTCCCGTGTCCAGATGGGACTTTCCTTGGCGTGGAAGGCAAGCTTGGCGATACGGATATGTAGATCTCCTACCATTGTAACCGACTCTGTGTAACCCTAGCCTTCTCCGGTGTCTATATAAACCGGAGGGCTTTAGTCCGTAGGACACAACATACATTACAACAATCATACCATAGGCTAGATTTAGGGTTTAGCCTCCTTGATCTCGTGGTAGATCCACTCTTGTACTACCCATATCATCAATATTAATCAAGCAGGACGTAGGGTTTTACCTCCATCAAGAGGGCCCGAACCTGGGTAAAACATCGTGTCCCTTGTCTCCTGTTACCATCCGCCTAGACACACAGTTCGGGACCCCCTACCCGAGATCCACCGGTTTTGACACCGACATTGGTGCTTTCATTGAGAGTTCCTCTGTGTCTTCACCGATAGGCTCGATGGCATCTTCAACCAAAAATGCTATCCAGGGTGAGACTTTTCTCCCTGGACAAATCTTCATATTCGGTGGCTTCGCACTGCAGGCTAATTCACTTGGCCATCTGGAGCAGATCGAAAGCTACGCCCCTGGCCCTCAGGTCAGATTCGGAAGCCTAAACTTCACGGCCGACGTCCGCGGAGACTTGATCTTCGACGGGCTCGAGCCACAGCCAAGCACGCCGCACTGTTACAATGGGCACAATCTAGCTCTGCCGCCGAACAGTGCCTTGGTGGCCGCACAAGAATCCGCTTCGGCCCTTAGACCGGAGCCGATCGCCCAGATCGAGGACCGGTGGCTGGACGCCACCTCGGGGGCTTCATCTTCCACGGCGATGGAGCTGAACACCAGCCTTGTCCCTCGCGAAACTCGTGACTCCGAGGTGCCGGAATCCGGACCTCCCACGCCCCTGCCAATCGAATCTGATTGGGCGCCGGTTATGGAATTCACCGCCGCGGACATCTTCCAACACTCGCCCTTTGGCGACATCCTAAATTCGCTAAAGCATCTCTCGTTATCTGGAGAGTCCTGGCCGGATTATGGCCAGGATGGTTGGGATACGGACGACGAAGAAATTCAGAACTCACCACCACCCACTTTGTAGCCACTGTCGATGATCTTACCGACATGCTAGACCACGACTTCGAAGACATCGACGCTATGGAGGACGATGCCGGAGACGAACAGGAACCAGCGCCTATAGGGCACTGGAAGACCACCTCGTCATACGACATATACATGGTGGACACCCCAAAAGACGGGGACGGCGAAGAAGCAGCGGAGGCAGATTCCTTAAAGAAATAGCCCAAGCGCCGGCGTCAGCGGCGCCGCTCTAAATCCCGCCACAGCAAGAATGGAGATTCCGGCACAGGAGATAATAATACCCCAGAGAGTGCCGAAGATAATCCCCTCCAGCAAGACTCAGCGCAGGAGGATGCAGAAGCAAGCCCTCACGAGAGGGCGGCAGACGAAGAGGTCGAGGATTATAACTATATACCTCCCTCCGAAGACGAGGCAAGCCTCAACGACGACGAATTCGTCGTGCCCGAGGATCCCGCCGAACAAGAGCGTTTTAAACGCAGGCTTATAGCTACGGCAAATAGCCTAAAGAAAAAGCAGCAGCAGCTTCAAGCTGATCAGGATCTGCTGGCCGATCGATGGACCAAGGTCCTCGCGGCCGAAGAGTTTAAACTCGAACGCCCCTCCAAAAGCTACCCCAGGTGCAAGTTGCTCCCCCGATTAGAGGAGGAAGCATACATACCTTCATCACCAGCGCACGATACGGCCGACCGACCACCCCGTGGCCGTGACAGAGAGGCATCCAGACCCTCCACAAAGACCGTACCCCAGCATCATTCCAAAAGTACGAAGCCAAGAGGGAACGCGCTGGACTTGCGAGACGTATTGGAGGACAAAGCAAGACAATCCAGATCCATCTACGGATCACGAGGGCGCCCCACGACCCGCGACGAATACCGTCGTGTCGGATACAATAACCCCGGCCGGGCCGAACACAGCAGACAACGCTCTCTCGAGCTGCGTCGTGATATTTCTCAATATAGAGGCGCCGCACACCCGCTATGCTTCACTGACGAAGTAATGGATCATCAAATCCCTGAAGGGTTTAAACCCGTAAACATCGAATCCTACGACGGAATAACAGACCCCGCGGTATGGATCGAGGATTATCTCCTTCACATCCATATGGCCCGCGGCGACGATCTCCATGCCATCAAATACCTCCCACTCAAGCTTAAAGGACCAGCTTGGCATTGGCTTAACAGCTTGCCAGCCAGACCTGGAAGCCGCATTCCTCGACAATTTCCAGGGCACGTATGTGCGGCCACCAGACGCCGATGACCTAAGCCACATAATTCAGCAGCCAGAGGAATCGGCCAGACAATTCTGGACACGGTTCTTGACAAAGAAAAACCAAATCGTCGACTGTCCGAATGCAGAGGCCCTCGCAGCCTTCAAACATAACATCCGCGACGAGTGGCTAGCCCGGCACCTGGGACAGGAAAATCTGAAATCCATGGCAGCACTCACATCGTTAATGACCCGCTTTTGCACGGGAGAGGATAGCTGGCTAGCTCGCAGCAACAACCTCAGTAATAATTCTGGCAGTCCGGATACTAAGGACCACAACGGCAGGTCACGTCGAAGCAAAAATAAACGCCGCATTAACGGCGACGATAAGGAGGATACGGTAGTCAACGCCGGATTCCAAGGCTCTAAACCCGGTCAGCGGAAGATGCCATTCAAAAGAACCACTCCGGGTCCGTCCAACTTGGACCGAATACTCGACCGCTTATGCCGAATACATGGCACCCCTGAAAAGCCAGCCAATCACACCAACAGAGATTGCTGGGTGTTCAAGCATGCAGGCAAGTTAATTGTCGAAAACAATGACAAGGGGCTGAACAGCGACGACGAGGAAGGGACCCGACCGCCGAATAATAGAGGATAGAAGGGTTTCCCCCACAAGTGCGGACGGTGAACATGATTTACGCAACCCATATACCCAAGAGGGAGCGGAAGCGTGCACTAAGGGACGTCTATGCGATGGAGCCAGTCGCACCAAAGTTCAATCCATGGTCCTCTTGTCCGATCACTTTCGATCGAAGAGACCATCCGACCAGCACACGCCATGGTGGATTTGCCGCATTGGTTTTAGACCCAATCGTCGATGGATTTCACCTCACGAGAGTCCTGATGGACGGCGGCAGTAGCCTGAACCTGCTCTATCAGGATACAGTGCGCAAGATGGGCATAGACCCCTCAAGGATTAAACCTACAAAGACAACCTTTAAGGGTGTCATACCAGGTGTGGAAGCCAATTGTACAGGCTCAGTCACACTGGAAGTGGTCTTCGGATCCCCGGAAAATTTCCGGAAAGAGGAGTTAATCTTCGACATAGTCCCGTTCCGCAGCGGCTATCACGCTCTGCTTGGACGAACCGCGTTTGCAAAGTTCAACGCGGTGCCGCATTATGCATACCTCAAGCTCAAGATGCCAGGCCCTCGCGGAGTCATCACGGTCAACGGAAATACGGAACGCTCCCTCCGAATGGAGGAACATACAGCGGCTCTCGCGGCAGAAGTACAGAGCAGCCTTTTAAGGCAATTTTCAAGTCCGGCCGTTAAACGACCGGATATAGCAAAACGCGCCCGTAGCAATACCAACCAAGACCACCTGGCACGATCAGAGCACGCGTAGCAATGCAGCCCTAACCCCCGCCCTCGCATGACTGCAAGAACAACCCTCCGCGTACATCATTACGCTTTGGAGATACCATGGGCACAGGGGAAGGGGCACGATCACAATGGACCCAGAGTGCAGCTCGACCACACCAGGGGCTCGCAAGCGTGCCACTCTTTTTTACTATTTTCCTTCTTTGTATACACAGGACTCCATTAACCAGAGGCCCTGTCCGGCGGTGAACCTGCCGAACTCACGATGCAACAGCTAGGGAAAAAATAAAGGCTGCGACGAACACTCAGGTGCTCTCAATTACGAGCATTAAATTCGATTATATACGCCATGTCCGCAGCTCATCCCTGGAGGGGGACATGTTTAATTAGTCCAAATCCCTTGCTTACCGCACTATTTGTATCAGTCCGCAGTCATAGCAGAATTCCTTTAATAAATAATGCAGCACTTTCCGACTGCACTTACGTTACTTTTTATATATATATGTTCATTACATGACATCTTGCACCCGTATATTTTGGTACGGCCTAATACACCAGGGGCTTATGCTCCCCACATTATGGTGTGATAAGTCCAAACACTTTCATAAGTGCGGCACCCCGAACTTATAGCATTATATGAATCGGCTCCGAGTCTTGTCTTGGGTCAATAGTTGGGTTTGCCCAGCTCCCACGTTTTGGTGCCTTATGTTCCGTTTTGTCGGCTAAGGTGGCACTGGGAGAACCACTGCGATTGCGCCCCAGTTGAGCCGGGCGAGCGCCTCAGTGGAGAAAGCTAAAACTGACCGGCATGACAAGGCGAGAGACTGGTCGCTGTTCGAGAGGTCTTTTCGGGTCCTTAAAAACTCACGCCGCTTCGAGCGAAGTTCCGGATAATGTCCGACGAAGGCGTGGATAGCGCCCCGGATTCGATCTTCCGAATACCAGGGGCTTCGCCGAAATTTAAAATTATAGAATTCTATGGCTAAGTGAGAGTGTTCAAGCATTATAAGTCCGGTTGCCTTGTTCGTTGTGTTGAGCGCCTCCCTAGATGGACCCACAAATGGGAACAAGAGTGCTCAAGTTTATCCCGAACACCCCAGCACTCGCGGCTCGGGGGCTGAAGCCAACGACTTGCCATCTCTCAGATTTTATAAAAGGCTGCACAGAAGGTAATATTTTAAATTAAACAAGCGTTGCTTAAAGCGCATATGAACCAAGTTTTCAGCGCACAGGATAATACATAGCAAGTTTACTCAAAAATTACATCTCTAGGGAATTCATCCGCAATATCACGGGCTCCCTTCAAAACAGTTTTATAATACATTTCAGGTGTGCGATATTCCTTGCCCGGTGGCGGTGGGTCAGTGAGAAGCTTCTCCGCATCCAGCCTGCCCCAATGCACCTTTGTGCGGGCAAGGGCCCGACGAGCACCTTCAATACAGGCGGAGCGCTTGATGACCTCCACCCAGGGGCATGCATCCACCAGCCGCCGCACGAGGCCAAAGTAGCTTCTAGGCATGGCCTGTCCAGGCCACAGCCGGACTATAAGGCCCTTCATGGCCTCCTCAGCTACCTTGTGGAGTTCGACCAGCTGCTTCAACTGGTTGCTTGGGGGCACCGGATGGTCGGCCTCAGCGTACTGAGACCAGAAGACCTTCTCCATTGAGCTCCCCTCCTCGCCACGGTAGAATGCGGCGGCATCGGACACACTGCGCGGCAGATCTGCAAATGCCCCTGGAGAGCTCCAAATGCGGGTAAGTGTCAGGTAGTTTACATTAACATGCTTGTTTTGCATGAAAAATGCCTTACCCGCCGCTATCTTCTTTACATCTTCAACCTCCTGCAGGGCCTTACGGGCCTCGGCCTTGGCGGACTTGGCACTTTCGAGAGCCAAGGCAAGCTCGGACTCTCGAGTCTTGGAGTCACGCTCCAAGCTCTCATGCTTCTCCATGAGAGCCTGGAGCTCTTGTCGTACTTCCGCCACCTGTGCCTCCTGCTTTTCTCGCTCTGCCCGTTCCGCGGCCGCACTGCATTCGGCCGCGGACACAGCCTCCTTCAGGGCTGCCACCTCGTTCATGGCCCCTGCAATACCCATATTATCCTTGTTAATTTTATTGCAACCAAAATCCTTTTCTGTAAGGTAACTATTCAAAGTGGTGTTACTTACCTTCTTTGTCCTCGAGCTGCTTCCTGGCATGGCCGAGCTCTTGCTCGGACCGCTTCAGATCTTGCTTTAAAGCACCGACCTTCGCAGTCAGTGCGACAGAGGTCAGCAGCGCAGCCTGCAAACCCATATTGACATATTTAAAGCAACCCTGCGTATATCTTCTTAGATCCTCAGTCCGGCTTTTCTTTCCAAACACCGAACTGAGCATCAGGGGCTACTGTCTATGCGGTATTACATTACATAATTATAACTTCTTACCTCAAAGCCTGTTAGAAGGCTGCTACAGGCTTCGGTCAGCCCGCTCTTGGCGAGTTGAACCTTCTGAATCACCGCACTCATGATAGTGCGGTGTTCTTCCTCGATGGAAGCGCCTTTGAGCGCCTCCAGCAAGTTGTCCGGCGCCTCCGGTTGGACGGAGGCCGCCGGCGTCACGGTCTTGCCCTTCTTTCGAAGGGGCCGCCTACCGGACTCCGGAACCATTGCAGGTTCCGACGTAGAGTCCGGCGCAAAGTCCGGGAGGCTGCCTTGCGACGCCTCCGGAGCCTCCTCCTGATGGGTCCCTCTCCGGGATCCCACCTCGGCGTCCTCATCGGTGCGGGGGGTGGAGGCAGTCGGAAGTGAATCCACATCCGACGGGGCCAACGACCCGCTCGATGAAGCGGGGAGATCATCATCGCCCGGACTGCGGACAGTATGCGGCATTAGAAAGGCACTATGTGGCACGAAAGAAATTTCAGATTATACCAGGATCCGGATACTTACGATCTCGCTGGAGGCCTGGCCCTTGAAGGCCACTCCTCTTCGCCAACATTGGTGTTGGCGGAGCTGTTCGGGGGAATAGTTCTCCCCCTCTTGGACCCTTCGGCCTCCCCTATTGGGGAAGCCTTCCTTTTCCTCTCTCCCTCCTCCGGGAGAGAGTCTTCTTCCTCCTCCTCGTCTTCGGGGGAGGAGTCCGCCTCGTTGTCGGATGCCTGATTACAGGAACTCTTTCGAGTCCCCGTGGCCACCTTCTTGGCCTTCTTCTCCGGCACCACGTGCGGTGCCGGAACCAGCAGCCCCGCTAGACGGGCGTCCACTGGGTCTTCTGGCATGGGAGCCGGACAGATGAGCTGCTCGGCCTTCTCCATCCATTCCTGCCGAAGGAAAAGAGAGATTGAAACCCTTTTAGAATCAGTCTATTTACCACAAGTGTCCCGTAAAGGGGTTGAATCACTTACCTTGTCAGCTGGATGCTGCGAGCGAAATCCGTGATCTTCCGTCGCGGATGCGGGGGCTTCGCCCTTAAACAGCACCCTCCAGGCGCCTTCGTACGTCGTATCGAAGAGCCCGCTTAGCGCCTGGTGCTTTTCTGGATTGAACTCCCACAGATTGAATGCCCGTTCTTGGCATGGGAGGATCCGGCGGATGAGCATGACTTGGACCATGTCGACGAGCCTGAGCTTATTGCTCATCAGCTTCTGGATACAGGCTCGGAGTCCCGTCAGCTCCTTCGGATTGCCCCACAACAAGCCCTTCTCTTTCCAGGAGGTGAGCTGCGTGGGGATGCCAGATCTGAACTCGGGGGCCGCCGCCCACGTGGGTTCGTGCGGCTCGGTGATGTAGAACCACCCCGATTGCCACCCCTTAACGGAGTCCACAAAGGCCCCTTCGAGCCAAAGCACGTTGGGCATCTTGCCCAACATGGCGCCTCCGCATTCCGCTTGTGTGCCCTTCACAACCTTCGGCTTGACGTTGAAGGTCTTGAGCCACAGGCCGAAGTGGGGCCGGATGCAGAGGAAGGCCTCACACACGATGATAAACGCCGAGATGTTGAGGATGAAGTTCGGCGCCAGATCGTGGAAATCCAGGCCGTAGTAGAACATGAGCCCCCGGACAAAAGGGTGAAGTGGAAAACCCAGTCCGCGGAGGAAGTGGGGGAGGAAAACAACCCTCTCATGGGGCCCGGCGGTAGGGATGAGCTGCCCCTCGTCGGGCAGCCGATGCGCGATGTCGCTGGAAAGGTATCCGGAGTTGCGCAGCTTGGTGATGTGCTCCTCCTTAACGGTGGAGGCCAACCATTTGCCTCCCGCTCCGGACATGGTCGGAAGAGGTCGAGGCGAGATGCGCAAGCTTGGGCGTTGGAGCTTGAGTGCGCGGAGATGGATAAGCAAAGGAGGAAGAAGGCGTAGGTGAGAAGGTAAATCCTTATCCCTTATATAGGCGGGCGAAGACTATGCGTCCCCCACCGGCCTGGTAAAACTCGCTTATCTCCCAAGCGCCACCGTCAATGGCGCAGTTGGGTTACCGACGTCCGTATTGATGAGAATCCCAGAATAAGGGGAACACGATCTCTGCTTCGACAGGACATGCCAAGGAAATCGCTTCGCTGAACGTGCTGAGGTGGTATAATAAAAAACGATTCAAGTAAAGGCTTGGTAGCGGTGTGATGTCATGCCGCATAATACGTCAGCAGATTGGACTTGTGTACATTTTATTCTCTCTATGGTGGAATGTGGAATTTATTTTGCAGAGCCGGACACTATCCTGGTGTTCATGATCTTCTCTGGATTATTCAAAAAGGGAACCCGCCTTGCAATGCCGAACATTATGCGCGTCGGACTTATCGTCATTGAAGCCTGGTTCAGGGGCTACTGAGGGAGTCCTGGACTAGGGGGTGTCCGGACAGCCGGACTATCATCGTTTGCCGGACTCCAAGACTACGAAGATACAAGATTGAAGACTCCGTCCCGTGTCTGGATGGGACTTTCCTTGGCGTGGAAGGCAAGCTTGGCGATACGGATATGTAGATCTCCTACCATTGTAACCGACTCTGTGTAACCCTAGCCTTCTCCGGTGTCTATATAAACCGGAGGGCTTTAGTCCGTAGGACACAACATACATTACAACAATCATACCATAGGCTAGCTTTAGGGTTTAGCCTCCTTGATCTCGTGGTAGATCCACTCTTGTACTACCCATATCATCAATATTAATCAAGCAGGACGTAGGGTTTTACCTCCATCAAGAGGGCCCGAACCTGGGTAAAACATCGTGTCCCTTGTCTCCTGTTACCATCCGCCTAGACGCACAGTTCGGGACCCCCTACCCGAGATCTGCCGGTTTTGACACCAACACCAGGCATAAGGCCGAGCCTTCCACCCTTTACCAAGTATATAGATGCATTAATTAAATAAGAGATATTGTGATATCCCAACATAATCATGTCCATCATGAAGCAATCTTCAACTTCACCTGCAACTAACAATGCTATAAGAGGGGCTGAGCAAAAGCGGTAACATAGCCAAGCAATGGTTTTCTAGGAAGAGTGAAAAAGGTTAGGAGCTGACATGGCAATTTGGGAGGCTTGAAGAGCAAGTGATAGGTAGTGCAGCATAGCGATAGAACGATGCAACTAGCAAGCAAAGATAGAAGTGATATCGAGGGTAATGGTCATCTTTCCTGAGATTCCGCAAGGAAGAAGAACGAGTCCAAGAAGAAGACAAACAGATGTAGTCGAAGGAATCCTCACAACTCCGGAACGAAACCGAAGCTACCGAGAGAAGCAAGCCGGAAAGAAGCAAACAACATGGTGAATACACAAGCATAATCATGGCATGATGCACAAAGAAGTATGATGCAGGTCCAGTTTAACGAGGCATGGCATGGCAAAGTGAAGCAAACAATACTAAAGTTAAGTGGAGCTCAATATGCAATGAGTTGCATATTGACGAAACACCACATCAATTATTTAGTTCTCGCTTGGTTATGTACCCAACAATATTAAATGTTATTAAACCTAGCAAGGGGTGAAGCATAATAAAACTACCTAGCTAGGCAAGTTTAAATGAGGCTGGAAACAACAAACAACAATTCCGGAAAATCCCCATATGTTATTTAGCAATTTAATGCAAACAACAATTTTAAACATTTTAAATATTGTTATCATGATGCGGATGACATATGCAAGTTTTATGTAATATTTATGAAAATGTTGACATGAGCATGTTATGAAGCATTTGGTCACCATGGCGGATCGAAAAGGGTGCCACGGCGGCGAAACGAAAATGGTGCCACAGCAACTTTCCGGTCCCGGTAACTTGAGTGAGATACCGATGCAAACGAGAAGTGTGCGTATGTGTGGAACACACAAGAGATGGGGAGTGATCCCGGATACCGGGTGTCCCACATGTCGGTGGCATGGCTTACGGCAAACGTGCAAGGAACAATTCGGACACGGTCCAAACATAGGGTGCATCTCATACAACACATGCATTCGGTCCACGGGTCATCATCTCGGCGGTTATACCTTTGAAGCGTGCATTTCGGGGCGGTTCAAAATCGTCGAGGGAAGTAGTCGTTCACGGGTCGTAGGGGAAGTAGTCGTACACGTTTCGTAGTTGTACACACTCCGTAGATGTTCAGGGAGCTTGTCGGTCCGGTCTTGACGACGGTAGTTGTACATTGTCGAAGAGGAACTTGGCGCGTCCAAAATTGAGGATCATCGTGTACTTGATGTTTCGGTCAGGGCAGCAAAACATAGTCGAACATGGCGTATCCGAAGGGGTACTTGGCGAACAATGGTCATCGTGGTACTTGTAGCTCATGTAACTCCACATTCTGTTGCGTGAAGATAGTCGTACATGCACGTAGATGAACTTGACGGGTCCTGACGTCCCGGTACTTGGCGTCCTCTCGGCCTTGATGATGAAGAAACAAAACGCGATGGTGCGGCAGAGTAGCAGTGGGGTCGGACGCGGAGGAAGAGGATCGCCTTGGCGCTAACGAGCAGGCAGGAGGCGCGCGACGGAGAAGGGCGGCAGGGACAGGCGAGCTCATGGCCAAGGCGGCGAGGCGGGGCGCAGCGGCCATGGAGGTCAACACGCGCAGCCATGCGGTCATCCTCCTGCTCTAGGCAGAGGATGCAGGGGGCAACGACCATGGCTGGACTTGAGGACGGGGACGGCGAGGCGAGGTGGAGCGGATCCAGGTGGAGGTGACCCAGAACAGTGCGCGGCGGCCATGGGAGCTCCAAGGAGGGCGGTGGCTGGTCGTGGTCGCCGGCGATGGAGATGGAGCAAAGGACGAGCGAAGCATAGGAGCCGGTGGCGGACGCGGGAGGCCGGGTGCGGCGCCATGGGGAGGCTGCTGGAATTTTGTCCATTTTGGGCCTAGCCCAGTAGCAGTTTCAGAAATTCCTAATAAATCCTAGAGGCCCACGCAGCCCATTTGTGCAAGGCAAGAGGTGGAACTAAAGTTTAGTCCCACATTGCTAGTTTAGAGGGAGTTGGACCTCTTTATAAGGGAGGCTCCTTCCCCACTTGTATGAGCATGAGAACAAGAGGGACATCCACGCGCGCTCCTCCTCCGCCGCCCGCCTCGCCTCGCCTCGCCTCGTCACGACGCGCCGCGGGTTGCGGGAATGAGCCGAGCCGATGTCTAAATTTTTGCCACGCACTACGGGTATACGAAAGGTCACTCGGGAGATGGAAAGTTTTGCTGTAGTGGAGATTAAATGCGAACGCTGCACCCTTCGGCTGCTGTCTGTTCGTTTCATCTCCCTCGGTCCCTTTAGCTCCCGGCGCTGCCCTCTCGCCTCCTTCTCTTGCGCCTATAAAAGGGAGGTCGCTCCTCTCAGCAAGACGCACCAGAACTACTTCTTCCTCTCGCCACCGGTTCCTGAGCACTGCGCTGCGCTACGATCTTCTCCATCCCGGCTTGCGGCGTGCACCGCAGGTCGGGACAGTAGGCCTCCGAAACCGCACTCTTTGAGTCCTGTACGGGAGAAGGGTGATAAGGTTTTTGGGGAGCGCTCTGCGCGACTACTGGCTGTTTCATCACGGACGATCCGGTCGCCGACGACTACTTCCCCGACGTCCACGACCTCCTCGACGACATGGCAGGCGAGGACACCGACCCCAAGTCCAGCGCTTCTGCTGCTGCTGTGCCGTACGTGTTCTTCTCCTTTCTATTAGAAGTCCTGCTACAGTTCTTGGCTCTAGTTTCTGTCCTACATATGTTAGGTTCTATGTCATATAAGCAACTTCATCTAGTGATTGTACTAGATGTGTTTACCTCAGGTTCATATATGCAGACAATGTTTACCTTCTCTCTGTCAGATTGCATGACTTGCTTTATATTTGCTATTTTAGTCATGTTCTATCTACTATTTTTGTTAATAAAATCATTTGGTAAATTGCTCATATTTCCAACAATCCAAAAACCTTATTATAGGCAATTTACCTCGAATTGTTTTGCTGCTTCCATGAGACCTCCTATGTTTGAGGGTATCCACTATAAGAGGTGGCGCGTGAGAGCAGTCTTATGGTTTCAAACCATGAGTTTCTATGACACCACTCTTGGCAAACCTGAAGGAGAGCAAGATGCCCAACAGGCACAAGCTTTTCAGAAAATGGATACTTTGTTTAAGGCTGCTCTCTTGAGTGTTCTTGGTGAGAACATAGTTGATTCTTATGCGTCAATTGACAATGGAAAAGATATGTGGGACGCACTCGAGGCCAAGTTTGGGGTCTCGGACGCCAGCACTGAGTTGTACATCATGGAGCAATTCTATGATTACAGGATGACTGAAGAGCGCTCTGTGGTTGAGCAGGCTCACGAGATACAGTCATTTGCTAGAGAACTTGAGCACTTCAATTGTATCCTACCGGACAAGTTTGTTGCCAGGGGTATCATCACTAAGCTTCCTCCTTCGTGGAGGAACTTTGCTACCTTACTAAAGCATAAGAGACAGGAGTTTTCCGTTCCAGATCTCATTGGCACTCTTGATGTGGAAGAAAAGGCGAGAGCAAAGGACACACGTGCTCGAGGTATTGAGGGAGGATCTAGTGCCAATCTGGTACAGAAGAAAAACTTCCAGTCCCACAAGTTCAAGAACAAGGGCAAGTTTGATGGTAAAGGAAAGTTTGATGGGAAGAACAAGGCTGTGCAGCACACGAACTTCAAGAAGAAGAATGACAAGAAGAAAGGTGCTTGTCATGTGTGTGGAGATCCTGATCATTGGGCTCCTAGTTGCCCCAATCGCTATGACAAGCGTCATCCTGGGAAAGGCGGCAAGACCGCTAATGTTGTCATCGGAGACATTGACATGAAGGATGCTGGCTATGGTATATTTCCCACTATTCTTTCAGTATGTCATTCTCCTGATTGGTTGATTGACACGGGTGCTAATGTGCATGTATGCGGTGATATTTACATGTTTTCGTCTTATCAGACCGCAGGGACTTCAACCGTGCTGATGGGCAACGGTTCAAGTGCTTCTGTTCGTGGTGTTGGCACGGTCGATCTGAAGTTTACTTCGGGGAAGATCGTGCGGCTGAAGAACGTGCATTATGTCCCCTCCGTCAATAAAAATCTTGTTAGCGGATCTCTTCTGTGTAGAGATGGTTATAAGCTTGTCTTTGAGTCGAATAAATTTGTAATATCCAAGTATGGAACCTTTGTTGGTAAAGGCTATGAGTCAGGAGGCCTGTTTCTTTTATCCTTATCAGACGTTTGCAATAAAGTTGTTAATCATATTTGCAACAATAGTGAATCAAATGTGTGGCATTCACGACTTTGTCTTGTTAACTTTGGTTGCATGTCGCGACTAGCAAAGTTGAACTTAATCCCTAGTTTCACCACCGTTAAGGGATCTAAGTGTCAAGTGTGTGTGCAAGCTAAGCAACCTCGTAAATCTCACGTGACTGCGGAGACGAGAAATCTTGCACCACTAGAACTTATACATTCATATGTGAAATGAATGGTGTTTTGACAAAAGGTGGAAAGAAATATTTCATGACGTTAATTGATGACTCCACTAGATACTGCTGTGTGTATCTTCTGAAATCTAAGGATGAGGCTTTGAACTTTTTCAAGATCTATAAAGCTGAAGTGGAAAACCAACTTGATCGGAAAATCAAGAGGCTTAGGTCCGACCGTGGTGGAGAGTATTTTTCCAATGAATTTGATGCTTTTTGTGCGGAACATGGTATAATCCATGAGAGGACACCTCCCTACTCACCTCAGTCAAATGGGGTGGCCGAAAGAAAGAACCGTACTCTAACTGATTTGGTTAACGCCATGTTAGACACATCGGGTCTCTCCAAGGCATGGTGGGGGGAGGCGATATTGACAGCATGTCATGTCCTAAATCGAGTTCCCACAAAGAACAAAGAGATAACTCCATTCGAGGAATGGGAGAAGAAAAGGTTAAAACTCTCTTATCTACGAACATGGGGTTGTTTGGCGAAAGTCAATGTTCCAATTCCAAAGAAGCGGAAACTTGGACCAAAGACTGTGGATTGTGTTTTCTTGGGATATGCTTTTCATAGCATTGGCTACAGATTCTTGGTTGTAAAATCTGAGGTACCTTACATGCATGTCGGTACGATCATGGAGTCGAATGATGCGACTTTCTTTGAAGATATCTTTCCCATGAAGGATATGGCTACCTCATCTAATCAGGAGATGCCTAGTTCATCGAATCAGGAACCAGTTACAATTACCTAACCTGCCATTTGGATGGAACACTTTGAAAGTCCCGTGGAGGAGAACAATGAAGTTCCTATTAGGAGCAAGAGACAGAGGACTGCAAAGTCCTTTGGTGATTATTTTCTTGTGTATCTCATAGATGACACTCCCAGTTCTATTTCAGAGGCCTATGCATCTGAAGATGCTGACTACTGGAAGGAAGCAGTTCGTAGCGAGATGGATTCCATCTTAGCGAATGAAACTCGGGAGATAACTGATCGTCCTTATGGGTGCAAACCTATAGGATGCAAATGGGTATTCAAGAAGAAGCTTAGGCCTGATGGTACTATTGAAAAGTACAAGGCTTGGCTTGTGGCGAAGGGTTATACCCAAAAGGAAGGTGAAGATTTCTTTGATACTTACTCACCCGTGGCTCGACTGACCACTATTCGAGTTCTACTTTCACTAGCTGCCTCACATGGTCTTCTCGTTCATCAAATGGATGTTAAGACTGCTTTCCTGAATGGAGAGTTGGATGAGGAAATTTATATGGAACAACCAGATGGGTTTGTAATAGATGGTCAGGAAGGGAAAGTGTGCAAGTTGCTGAAGTCTTTGTACGGACTCAAGCAAGCACCCAAACAGTGGCATGAGAAGTTCGAAAGAACTTTAACAGCTGCAGGCTTTGTTGTGAACGAAGCTGGCAAATGTGTGTACTATCGCCATGGTGGGGGCGAGGGAGTTATGCTTTGCTTGTATGTTGATGACATACTGATTTTCGGAACAAATCTGAATGTTATTAAGGAGGTCAAGGATTTCCTATCTCGTTGTTTTGAGATGAAGGATTTAGGAGTGGCTGATGTCATTCTGAACATCAAGTTGTTGAGAGATGATTATGGTGGGATTACATTGCTTCAATCTCACTATGTGGAAAAGATCTTGAGTCGCTTTGGCTATAGTGACTGCAAGCCCTCTCCAACACCATATGATGCTAGCGTGCTGCTTCGAAAGAATCGAAGAATTGCTAGAGATCAATTGAAGTATTCTCAGATTATTGGCTCGCTTATGTACTTAGCCAGTGCTACAAGACCTGACATCTCTTTTGCTTTTAGCAAGCTGAGCCGGTTTGTCTCAAAACCGGGAGATGTGCATTGGAAAGCTCTAGAGAGAGTTTTGCGTTATTTGAAAGGCACTGTAAATTATGGAATTCACTACACTGGGCACCCAAAGGTGCTTGAAGGGTATAGTGACTCAAACTGGATCTCAGATGCTGATGAGATAAAGGCCACGAGTGGATATGTGTTCACTCATGGAGGTGGCGCTGTTTCTTGGAAGTCTTGCAAGCAGACCATCTTAACGAGGTCAACTATGGAAGCAGAACTCACCGCACTAGATACAGCTACGGTCGAAGCAGATTGGCTTCGCCAGCTCTTGAATGACTTGCCGGTTGTTGAGAAACCTGTACCGGGTATCCTTATGAACTGTGACAATCAAACTGTGATCATGAAAGTGAACAGCTCTAAGGATAACATGAAGTCATCAAGACACGTTCAGAGAAGGTTAAAGTCTGTCAGAAAAATGAGAAATTCCGGAGTTATTGCATTGGATTATATCCAAACATCTAAAAATCTGGCAGATCCTTTCACTAAGGGTCTATCACGTAATGTGATTGATAATGCATCGAGGGAGATGGGTATGAGACCCACAATATGAGTTGTTCACAGTGGTAACCTATTCTTTGTGATCGGAGATCCCGTGAATTAGATGTGGAAGACAAGCTGTTGGTCAACTGGGAGGAGAGTATCCTTACTATTAAAAATACCACTCCATGAAGATGCAATGCTCTCCTAATCTACATGGCAGGTTGATGTATATCTTAATGTGTTCTAAGTGGCTCTTTGAAGCAGAGATGTTGTCCTGCAGAACATCTTTTGAAGAACACACCTATATGAGTCTGATTCTCAAACGTCGCAATCTATGAGAGTAGGGTTCTCTCTAGTAAACTCATGAAAGGTCACGGAGTATGACGCATAAGCTCCACCCGCGGGGAAGACCCACGGTAGCCACGTATCGGTCAACGCTTTGTGTGAAGCTAGATTCGCAGAAAACTTGCAGTTCAAGGCCCAGTCCACTGTTCAAGTTGCTTACTAGTGTAGCATAGAGTTCTAGGTGGAAGTTCAACTTAACAGTCTCCACTTCAGAACCGGTATATAAAACAGTGTTTTGGAACCAAAGGCAAATTTTTGTGTGCCTCTGGGATCTGGTGGGGGATTGCTGGAATTTTGTCCATTTTGGGCCTAGCCCAGTAGTAGTTTCAGAAATTCCTAATAAATCCTAGAGTCCCACGCAGCCCATTTGTGCAAGGCAAGAGGTGGAACTAAAGTTTAGTCCCACATTGCTAGTTTCGAGGGAGTTGGACCTATTTATAAGGGAGGCTCCTTCCCCACTTGTATGAGCATGAGAACAGGAGGGACATCCACGCGCGCTCCTCCTCCGCCGCCCGCCTCACCACGCCACGCCTCGCCTCGCCTCGCCTCGTCACGACGCGCCGCGGGTTGCGGGAATGAGCCGAGCCGATGTCTAAATTTTTGCCAGGCACTACGGGTATACGAAAGGTCACTCGGGAGATGGAAAGTTTTGCTGTAGTGGAGATTAAATGCGAACCCTGCACCCATCGGCTGCTGTCTGTTCGTTTCATCTCCCTCGGTCCCTTTAGCTCTCGGCGCTGCCCTCTCGCCTCCTTCTCTTGCGCCTATAAAAGGGAGGTCGCTCCTCTCAGCAAGACGCACCAGAACCACTTCTTCCTCTCACCACCGGTTCTTGAGCACTGCGCTGCTGCTACGATCTTCTCCATCCCGGCTTGCGGCATGCACCGCAGGTCGGGACAGTAGGCCTCCAAAACCGCACTCTTTGAGTCCTGTACGGGAGAAGGGTGAGAAGGTTTTTGGAGAGCGCTCTGCGCGACTACTGGTTGTTTCATCACGGACGATCCGGTCGCCGACGACTACTTCCCCGACGACGACTTCTTCCCCGACGTCCACGACCTCCTCGACGAAATTGGCAGGTGAGGACACCAACCCCAAGTCCAGCGCTTCTGCTGCTGCTGTGCCGTACGTGTTCTTCTCCTTTCTGTTGGAAGTCCTGCTACAGTTCTTGGCTCTAGTTTATGTCCTACATATGTTAGGTTCTATGTCATATAAGCAACTTCATCTAGTGACTGTACTAGATGTGTTTACCTCAAGTTCATATATGCAGACAATGTTTACCTTCTCTCTGTCAGATTGCATGACTTGCTTTATATTTGCTATTTTAGTCATGTTCTATCTAGTATTTCTGTTAATAAAATCATTTGGTAAATTGCTCATATTTCCAACAGAGGCGACGACGCGGAGGAGGGGAGGCTGCAGGGGCAACGATGGTAGAAGACGAGGGCGACGGGGAGGTCCGGTGGCGCGGCACCAAGGTCGGCGAGGAGGAGGTCGGGCGCGGTGGTCGCGTGGTGGAGGCGATGAGGGGATCAGGGCATGGTTTCGGGCGCCATGGGAGACAAGGCATGGGGCGTGTGTGGAGTGGCGGCGCTGGAGGAATCGAGAGGGAGAGGGGATCGATAGGTGCACGCTAGGTTAAAACAGGGAGCTAGCTGGGCTTTGGGCCGACCTGGGCATAGGTTGTAGCTGGGCTGGGCTCTCTCTCTCTGTCCCTCTAAAGAAAAATAAAACAAAACAGAGATAAGAAAGAAAAGAAAGAGAGGTTAGGGGAAGAAGTTGGACACGCGGATAATTTTCCCGGACTCACAAAAATGTGCTTGTTCCGAGAAAATAGAAAAGGCCATGATTGAAAGATTTAAATTCAAACTCATTTGATTTAAATTCAAATGATTTGAATAGGAAGTGAGGGTTGGGAAGGTGCAAAAATGTTCGGATTTTTGGTGGAGCTCCGGAATATGATGAAAGAATATATGGCAAGGTTGGAGACCAACAATTAAGATAACAAAGGCATTGGGATAATTTGCAAGTGTGTTATGGTGATTTCCAAATTAAAGAAATATTTAATATAGCTCCCTAATATTGGGATGATATTTTATAAAGAGAAGTCACCCTTCCCTCGATTTAAATAGATCAACCATCTATGCAATTTATTAGTTGAGTTGAGATGCAAAGGTTAAAGACATGATGGCATGATGACATGATGCAATACAAAAATAAAAGAGCAAGCACAAAAGAAACACATGGTGATCACGAAAATATGGAAGTCTTCTGAAGCGAAAGTCTCGGGGCGTTACAACACTCCACCACTCCAAGAGGATCTCGTCCCGAGATCTAGGATGGCACCGGAGAGAAACGGAAGAGGAAGAGAAGAGGTAAAACTAAGTTGCTTCTTCGACCAAAGAGTGAAACCAAAGAACATTGAGAGGTTGAAAAGTTGAAAGAAAGAACACAATGGAGTTGAACACAATTGAGAGCACTGCGGTAGTAAATAGAAACAAGGAACACCATGTTAACCTTGGAGGTTGCAAAGCTATGAATGACGAGTACAATGGACAAGAAGGAATTGGAACCACTCTGGTTGAAACGAGATAAACAAGGAACAAGGAAGATCAAATTCAGACAGCACTCCGGTTGAAAGAGACACATGACTTGATAAGATGAAAGAACTTGAATGAGAACACAACATTCCAGTTAAATGGATGATCAAGAAAATAATGTGATCTTGACAAAACGAGGTGATGGGTGAAGAGAGCAACATCACAATGCCTCCATAACGAAAGAATAGAAGCTAGACCGTTGGGATAAAGGGAAGGAGAAGAAAATGACAACTTTTGCCACAAGAGAACTTGGAAAGCACCCTTCCAAGAAGGTTATAACAGAGTTGTTGGAAAACCAACAACGAAACAAATAAGCTTGTAGTGGGCTTATGGAAAACTTCTCAAAATTGAGGCGAAATTCTGCCACTACAAAAACAAGTAATATAATTGATAACACCGACGAGATGAAATTTTTTTCTTCCACCAAGATGATAGAGAGATAACTTGGATCATTGATAAGCACCACAATAGCAACATTCCTTAGGGAAGGCTTTAGGTGAAATATGACACAAGATAACTCCAACAAAGAGATTGATGGATTTAAAATACCTCATTCTTGACAACATATGAATCATGAAACATGAAGGAAATTGTCAAGAATGACATAACACCACCTAAAAAGATAAGGTAGAAAGAATTGCACTTTGGAATGCAAGATGAAGAATACTTGAACTCCTCGAAACAAGACATGTGTTGAGCACCATGTTTATTTTTAGAGTATAGCTTGGCTGATCTTAACTTCAAGAGAAATCTTGAAGAACAATTGAAGAATGAAAAGAATCCTTGACGAACCACCATGTAAAGCCTCCATGGAGAACACCGGTAATAAAAGGATGATAGAAAGAAATGGAAGTTCAAAACACAAGGTGAAGCCTTGCGATGATTTAGATGGAGCTTCGCGACGAGATAAAGCGGAAAACTTGGAACTCCGGAAAAGAAAATATGAAGCATCTCGAACTAAGAAATGTGACATGATGAACAACTCTGGAAAGAAGAAACTAGATCACTTGGATGAAACAATAATAAGAATTACGTTATGCGTATCCTTCACCAATTTAAATTGATGACAAGCAACGGATTTGGCATACTACTTATTCTTGTAGAAAGGATTATGAGAGATATAGCATAAACTTGAGAAGGTGTAGATGGAACCACCGGTGGGATTTGGAAACAACGAATGAAATGATATGATAGTAGAGGAAGTGAAATCTTGAACAAACCACCGTAAAAATTGAAAATGAAAGTAGCAAAGGCACAATTCACCGGGAAGAATTTGAGAAAAAGAAAACGAAGATACTTGAGAGGATTTAGATACATGAGAACGAAGAGATCATGAACTGATTAGAGGATATTTGAACGATGCACCGTTAAGATTTGGAGAACGATGGCTACATGCTGAGAATGAAGAATTATGACATGATGGCCTTTGGAGGAAAGAAATGGAAACAATTCATGAAATGCTCCGGATGGTAAGAAAAGAATTGTCACAATCAAAAACAATTATGAGGATGGCATGAAGCTAGAACCATGAGTCTATGGAAGAACGGGTAAGGATTTAAGAGGAACTCTTCTTCGGTCTTTAAAATTCGAGACTGACGACGAGAAACACCACCATGAATTGTTGAGACACTCCGGAAGGATTAAAAGAAAAAAAGGTTGAGCCAAAGATGAAAAGAATTTGAAAACGACCTTGGAGAAGGCATGTGACTGATGAAAATAACTTGGAAATGAATTTTAGAATCGCTCCTGATAATTAGAAGAGTCAGGTAAGATCCTAGGAAAAGACCTGTGGGTTAGGGCCCACTCAAAGTTACACCGTTGAACGATTGATTAAAAGGGGGCATTTCACCGGTTGAATTAAATGACTTGAATGAGATAATAATCTCCAACTATCTTGAACATATTAAGAATGGAAACCACGAATCTTCTGAGATATCTTGAGCACTCCGGATATGAACTGGGCAAGGTGAATAAATAAGAGAGCCTTGGATAAGAAATTCACATGGGAAGATATGCGAAACAAAAGGAAGAGATATGATCAACACCGAAGCTTGAAATTAATCCGCCGGAGAAGAATACAAGAATGAAGAATGATGAACTTGAAGCTCGTGAGCATCTTCACGAGGGATCACCGGATCAGAACATTGATTGAAAAGAGTGAAGAGACTTCACATGAATAAATGGATACTTAATTAAAATAGATGAGTCCTTGAAGTAAAAGGGTGGGAGGGCGGGAAAACAAAGGCAACTTGGGACGGATGGAATAGATACCGTTGAGAAAAACTTAGAATTGATCTTGCGGATGTTGGGATGATCAGATGCACTTGAAGAGTAACATGCCGGTTGGAAAAGAATTAACATGACGACCTCGATGATCAAGAAGGATTAGGATTCACATAACAATATGAGAACACCATTTAGGAAATGTATGGATTCAACATTTGACTTCGACGCAACTCGAATACCACAAATAAAAAAACACAAAGGATTTGGCTTGCAGAATAAGCCGGAAACAAACATATGATAGAGAGTCTGAAGTTTTCGTGGTGGGCCCCACACGGGCTCGATCGTACAGCACCATCATGTACGAGGCAGTGCACATGACATATGAAGCGTCCCCGAACCAGCATAGCCAAGGGTTCTTTAAGACACAACGAGACCACTGTAAAAATGACCATGGATAGGCGGACCACTAGACGTCGAACCCCAATCTCATATCATGCATCTGTCGGAAAGAAAAAAAACTAGAGCTACTTGAATTACCACCTATAAACTCCAGAAACTTTCTGGTGATGCAATCTGGTGTTGGGGATACAGGGGAAGCAATATATATCTCACCCAAAACTAACAATCCCTACATCTAGCTGTATCCATCCGTCAACACATAACCAAGAAAACTCCGGAAATCATGTACCTCAACCTTCAAAAAGCATTCGTTATACTAGCTATGGAAATACTCCCGAACTCCCCAGTACTGGGTGGCATCGAGGTTATCTCACCAACAACTGCCTAAAAGAGATTTTCGATGTCGGCAAAACTCAGGTACAGAACTGCAACGATAAAATTATGACGACAACACCTCGGAGTTCAACTCCTCAGGACACTACCACAACCCCTAAATGACAGGCGGAACCAAGAACAATGTTCTCGTCATAAGAATATCGGAACGATCCCAAGTTACCCGCGTGATCCTAAAAAAAATTTAGTGAAATTTGAGGAGAGGAAAGACAAAACATCTACGTCGCGAGTCCTCACCAGAGCAACGAAGGGGGCTGAGGAGTAAATAGAATCCTACTCTCCGATATATATAATCCTAAGACTCAAAACATTTTTGTTCTAGACTCAACAACGTCAGCGATTCGATCAAGCAAGGGGCTCCTACGTCAGGGATAGCTCTGATTACCAACTTGTAACACCCACGATGCGGCTATATCTCCCACGTGTCGAAGCATGACTTATAGGCATAACCGCATGGTGGTTTTGTCGCAAGAAGGGTCATCTTCACACAATGCCATGTAATGAACAAGAATGGGACAAAGAGTTGGCTTACAATCGCCACTTCACACAATGAACATATAATTCATACATCAATCAGAGCACACACATAGTCCGACTACGGACGAACCCAAAAGAAAAGAAGATAACCCAACTGCTAGATCCCCGATCTTCTCAACTGGGCTCCACTACTGATCAACATGAAATGAAACATAGCAACGACCAAGATCTTCGTTGAGCTCTCATCTGAGCTTGGTTGCATCCTCTGCACTGGTATCATCGGCACCTGCAACTGTTGTGATAGTATCTGGTGAGTCACGAGGACTCAGCAATCTCAAAACCCGCGAGATCAAGACTATTTAAGCTTATGAGTAGGAAGTGGTAATGAGGTGGGGTTGCAGCAAGCACTAAGCAAATATGGTGGCTAACATACGCAAATAAGAGCGAGAAGAGAAGCAACAGAACGACCGAGAACCTAAAAGTGATCAAGAAGTGATCCTGAAACTACTTACGTACAATCATAACCCAAAGACCGTGTTCACTTCCCGGACTCCGCCGAAAAGAGACCATCACGGCTACACACGCGGTTGATGCATTTTAATTAAGTCAAGTGTCAAGTTCTCTACAACCGAATATTAACAAATTCCCATCTGCCACATAACCGCGGGCACGGCTCTCGAAAGTTTATACCCTGCAGGGGTGTCCCAACTTAGCCCATCACAAGCTCTCACGGTCAACGAAGGATATTCCTTCTCCCAGGAAGACCCGGTCAGACAATGGTAAAACAAGACCAGCAAAGCCGCCCGATGTGCCGAAAAATCCCGAGAGGAGGTGCACATATCTCGTTCTCAGGGCACACCGGATGAACACTATGAACAACTAAAACCAGCCCTTAAGTTTCCCCGAGGTGGCGCTGCAAGTGGCTCTAGTTCAGACCAACACTCGGAGGAGCACTGGCCCGGGGGGTAAAATAAAGATGACCCTTGAGTCTGAAGAACCCAAGGGAAAAAGGCTTAGGTGGCAAATGTTAAAACCAAGGTTGGGCCTTGCTGGAGGATTTTTATTCAAAGCGAACTGTCAAGGGGGTCCCATAAATCACCCAACCATGTAAGGAACGCAAAATCAAGGAACATAACACCGGTATTGACGGAAACTAGGGCGGCAAGAGTGGAACAAAACACCAGGCATAAGGCCGAGCCTTCCACCCTTTACCAAGTATATAGATGCATTAATTAAATAAGAGATATTGTGATATCCCAACATAATCCTGTCCATCATGAAGCAATCTTCAATTTCACCTGCAACTAACAATGCTATAAGAGGGGCTGAGCAAAAGCGGTAACATAGACAAGCAATGGTTTGCTAGGAAGGGTGAAAAAGGTTAGTAGCTGACATGGCAATTTAGGAGGCTTGAAGAGCAAGTGATAGGTAGCGTAGCATAGCGATAGAATGAAGCAACTAGCAAGCAAATATAGAATTGATATCGAGGGTAATGGTCATCTTGCCTGAGATTCCGCAAAGAAGAAGAATGAGTCCAAGAAGAAGACAAACGGATGTAGTCGAACGAATCCTCAAAACTCCGAAACGAAACCGAAGCTACCGAGAGAAGCAAACCGGAAAGTAGCAAACAACATGGTGAACACACAAGCATAATCATGGCATGATGAACAAAGAAGTATGATGCAGGTCAAGTTTAATGAGGCATGGCATGGCAAAGTGAAACAAACAATACTACGAGTTAAGTGGAGCTCAATATGCAACGAGTTGCATATTGACGAAACACCACATCAATTATTTAGTTCTCGCTCGGTTATGTACCCAACAATATTAAATGTTATTAGACCTGGCAAGGGGTGAAGCATAATAAAACTACTTAGCTAGGCAAGTTTAAATGAGGCTGGAAACAACAAACAACAATTCCGGAAAATCCCCATATGTTATTTAGCAATTTAATGCAAAGAACAATTTTAAACATTTTAAATGTTGTTATCATGATGCGGATGACATATGCAAGTTTTATGCAATATTTGTGAAAATGTTGACATGAGCATGTTATGAAGCATTTGGTCACCATGGCGGAACGAAAAGGTTGCCACGGCGGCAAAACGAAAATGGTGCCACAACAACATTCCGGTCCCGTTAACTTGAGTGAGATACCGATGCAAACGAGAAGTGTGCGGATGTGTGGAACACACAAGAGATGGGGAGTGATCCCGGATACCGGGAGTCCCACATGCCGGTGGCATGGCGTACGGCGAACGTGCAAGGAACAATTCGGACACGGTCCAAACATAGGGTGCATCTCATACAACACATGCATTCGGTCCACGGGTCATTATCTCGGCGGTTATACCTTTGAAGCGTGCATTTCGGGGTGGTTCAAAATCATCGAGGGAAGTAGTCGTTCACGGGTCGTAGGGGAAGTAGTCGTACACGTTTCGTAGTTGTACACACTCCGTAGATGTTCGGGGAGCTTGTCGGTCCGGTCTTGGCGACGGTAGTTGTACACGGTCGAAGAGGAACTTGGCGCATCCAAAATCGAGGATCATCATGTACTTGATGTTTCGGTCAGGGCAGCAAAACGTAGTCGTACTTGGCGTATCCGATGGGGTACTTGGCGAACAATGGTCGTCGTGGTACTTGTAGCTCGTGTAACTCCACAGTTCGTTGCGTGAAGATAGTCGTACATGCACGTAGATGAACTTGACGGGTCCTGACGTCCCGGTACATGGTGTCCTCTCGGCCTTGACGATGAAGAAATGAAACGCGTTGGTGCGGCAGAGCAGCAGCGGGGTCGGACACGGAGGAAGAGGATCGGCTTGGCGCTAGCGAGCAGGCAGGATGTGCGCGACGGAGAAGGACGGCGGGGACAGGCGAGCTCATGACCAAGGCGGCGAGGTGGGGCGCGACGGCCATGGAGGTCAACGCGCGCGGCCATGCGGTGGTCCTCCTGCTCGAGGCAGAGGATGCAGGGGGCGACGACCACGGCCGGACTTGAGGACGGGGACGGCGAGGTGAGGTGGAGCAGATCCAGGTGGAGGCGACCCGGAACAGGGCGCGGCGGCCATGGGAGATCCAAGGAGTGCGGTGGCTGGTCGAGGTCACTGGCGATGGAGGCGGAGCAAAGGACGGGCAAAGCAGAGGAGCCGGTGGCGAACGTGGGAGGCCGGACACGGCGCCATGGGGAGGCAACGACGTAGAGGAGAGGAGGCTGCAGGGGCAACGATGGTGGAAGACGAGGGCAACGGGGAGGTACGGTTGCGCGGCACCAAGGGCGGCGAGGAGGAGGTCGGGCGCGGTTATCGCATGGTGGAGGCGACAAGGGGATCGGGGCATGGTTTCGGGCGCCATGGGAGGCAAGGCATGGGGCGTGTGCGGAGTGACGGCGCTGGAGGAATCGAGAGGGAGAGGGGATCGATAGGTTCACGCTAGGTTAAAACAGGGAGCTGGCTAGGCTTTGGGCCGGCCTGGGCATAGGTTGTAGCTGGGCTGGGCTCTCTCTCTCTCCCTCTAAAGAAAAATAAAACAAAACAGAGATAAGAAAGAAAAGAAAGAGAGGTTAGGGGAAGAAGTTGGACACGCGGATAATTTTCCCGGACTCACAAAAATGTGCTTGTTCCGAGAAAATAGAAAAGGCCATGATTGAAAGATTTAAATTCAAACTCATTTGATTTAAAATCAAATGATTTGAATAGGAAGTGAGGGTTGGGAAGGTCCAAAAATGTTCGGATTTTTGGTGGAGCTCCGGAATATGATGAAAGAATATATGGCAAGGTTGGAGACCAAGAATTAAGATAACAAAGGCATTGGGATAATTTGCAAGTGTGTTATGGTGATTTCCAAATTAAAGAAATATTTAATATAGCTCCCTAATATTGGGATGATATGTTATAAAGAGAAGTCACCCTTCCCTCAATTTAAATAGATCAACCATCTATGCAATTTATTAGTTGAGTTGAGATGCAAAGGTTAAAGACATGATGGCATGATGACATGATGCAATGCAAAAATAAAAGAGCAAGCACAAAAGAAACACACGGTGATCACGAAAATATGGAAGTCTTCTGAAGTGTCAGTCTTGGGGCGTTACATGGCTACAACTTACTTTCAGTATCTAGACTTGCTGATTTCGGTTTCAATGTCCTATTTACTGAAGTAGATTGCAAAGTGGTTCGTAGAGATAATCATAAAATGGTCTTTACCGGTATACGCAGAGGTGATCTTTACATAGTGGATTTCACAAAAAATGCTCAACCTAGAACTTGCTTCATCGCTAAATCCTCTAAAGGTTGGTTATGGCATAAACGATTAGGTCATGTTGGCATGCGAAACCTTGACAAGCTTATTAAAGGAAATCATATCCTTGGCGTTAACGATGTCATATTTGATAAGGATAGACTTTGCAGCGCTTGTCAGGCAGGTAAACAGGTTGGAGGGAGGCATCCCATGAAGAAGATCATGACCACAAGGAGGCCACTCGAGCTACTTCACATGGATCTTTTTGGTCCCAATGCCTACAAAAGTCTCAGTGGAAATTCTTTTGGTCTAGTTATAGTTGATGATTTTTTAAGATTTACGTGGGTGTTCTTTCTAGATGATAAATCGCAGGTCCAAAAGATCTTCAAAAACTTCGCTAGGAAGGCCCAAAATCAATTTGAAGTGAAAATCAAGAAGGTTCGCAGCGACAATGGAACAGAGTTCAAGAACACAAATGTGGACACCTTTCTTGACGAAGAAGGGATTTCACATGAGTTCTCGGCTACGTACACACGTCAAAAAATGGAGTTGTTGAGAGGAAGAACCGAACGCTCATCAAAATGGCAAGAACGATGTGATGAGTACAAGACGCTGAAGCACTTTTGGGCAGAAGCGGTTGAGACAGCTTGTCACGCAACAAATCGCTTGTATCTTCACAAGCTACTTGGCAAGACGGCATACGAGCTCCTCACCGGTAACAAACCCCAAGTTGGATACTTCTGAGTATTCGTCTCAAAGTGCTACATTCTTGATAAGCATCGTCGTTCTAAATTTGCTCCTAAGTCTCATGAAGGTTTCCTACTTGGTTATGTCTCTAACTCTCACACTTACCATGTCTACAATAATTTCACCCGAAAGGTTGAAGAAATGGTAGATGTGAAGTTTGATGAATCTAACGGCTCGCAAGTAGAGCAATTGCCAATTGATGTAGGAGACAAAGACCCCTCGGAAGCAATCCAAGACTTGTCTATTGGCAAGATTCGTCCAATGGAGGTGAAGGAGAGTACCTCGTCCGTCCAAGTGGAAGCTTCTACCTCACGACAAGGTGAACCAAGAGTTGATACGGGAGCATCCACAAGTGGGACACACCAAGATGAAGAAAACAAGGAAGTTCACCAAGATGAACGCCAACAACCTCCTTCTCCACCACGATAAGAGAACGACAACGGCAGCAACGAAGAAGGCCAAGAAGAAGGAAAAGATGAAGAAGATTTTCAACCAAGATCCAAGCAAAAGCTTTCACGAGTTCGAGCAAGAATTGCTAAGACCATCCCGTCGAGGAAATCTACAATGATATCCAAACCGGGAGAATCACTCGCTCTAAAACTCGTTTAGCTAACTTTTGTGAACACTATTCATTCATCTCTAGCATTGAACCTATGAAGGTTGAAGAAGCTTTGGAAGATCCGGATTGGATAAATGCCATGCATGAAGAGCTACACAACTTTGAGAGAAATCAAGTTTGGACATTGGTTGAGAAGCCCGACAACAACCACAACATCACCGGTACCAAATGGGTGTTTCGCAACAAGCAAGATGAAGATGGAAAAGTAGTTCACAACAAAGCACTTCTCGTCGCCCAAGGCTACACTCAAGTCGAAGGTGAGACATATGCCCCCGTTGCTAGACTTTAGTCCATTCCCATCTTACTTGCCTATGCTAATCACCATGATATCACCTTGTACCAAATGGACATTAAAAGTGCTTTTCTAAATGGTGAAATAGAGGAGGAAGTTTATGTTAAGAAACCTCCCAAATTTGTCAATCCTAAGAAACCTAATGATGTTTACAAACTTCACAAAGCTCTTTATGGACTCAAACAAGCTCCTAGAGCTTGGTATAAATGCTTGACCAAGTTCCTTATTGAAAAAGGCTTTGAAATTGGAAAATTAGATTATACTGTTTTTACTAAAAGGTTTAATGGAGAACTATGTGTGTGCCAAATTTATGTCGATGATATTATATTTGGATCAACTAACCCTATTTTTAGTGAAAAGTTTGGAAAGCTAATGTCGGAGAAGTTTGAGATGTCTATGATGACTGAACTCAAATTCTTTCTTGGTTTGCAAATCAAGCAAACTAAGGAAGGTACCTTTGTCTCTCAAACGAAATTCACCAAGGACTTATTCAAGAAGTTCAATATGCAAGAATGCAAAGGTATGACTACACCCATGCCTACTAGTGGACATCTTGATTTGACCAAAGATGGTGAACCGGTCGATCAAAAGTTATATCGCTCTATGATTGGTTCATTGTTATATCTATGTGCTTCATGTCCCGATATTATGCTAAGTGTGTGCATGTGTGCACGATATCAAGCTGCTCCTAAAGAATGTCATCTTAAGGCCGTGAAAAGGATAGTGAGATACTCAATCCATACACCAAACTTTGGCATTTGGTATCCAAAGAGGGCCTCTTTCGATCTTGTTGGCTACTCCGACTCGGACTATGCCGGTGAGAAGGTTGATAGAAAGTCCACTTTGGTTACTTGTCAATTTCTTGGTAGATCTCTTGTATCTTGGTCTTCCAACAAAACAAAACTCGATATCCTTGTCCACCGCCGAAGCGGAATACATCGCCGCTGGTTCATGTTGTGCTCAATTGCTTTGGATGACCCAAACTCTTAAAGATTATGGGATATATGTGAAACATGTTCCATTGCTTTGTGACAATGAAAGTGCTATCAAGATTGCTCACAATCCCGTGCAACATTCTCGAACTAAGCATATTGAAGTTCGTCATCATTTCATTCGAGATCATGTTGCCAAAGGGTACATTAATCTTAAGCATGTTCGCACCGAAAGGCAATTAGCTAATATATTCACTAAACCACTTGATGAGAAAGTGTTTTGCAGGTTAAGAGGTGAATTGAACATCATTGATGCTTCAAACTTGGAGTAGGAACTCCATTTTGGATACATGCAAGGCATGAGCCAATGACTAATCCTTGATATTTCTCTTATGATGACTATCTTATGTCTTGGATACATTTGCACCTTGCATGTTATCTAACCCTTATAGGTACTTGGATGAATCTAAGTCTATGAGATTGCAACTCACTCACATCTTGAGAAATCTCTACATCACCAAGTCTCTACACAATGGTGGTTGAAGATAAGGAAGCACGGAACCATTCAAACATATCCTTTGACAAATTTATTATTGAAATTCATGATTGTCATTTTGGATACACAAGTGCACTTCCTTGCAAAAACTAACTCATGTAGGTAGATGAACTCAAATTCCAAGTGGTGCTCCCAACTTTTGATGAGCTACATCAACCTTGAGCAACCCACATAAGTTCAACTACATGATCACGATCAACACCACCACCCAAGGTATGTTATTCCATCTTAGAGAAGCTTTACTCCAAGTCATGAGTCAAAGCAACTCGACAAGATGTGAATACATCAAGATGCTTAAACGAAAAAATGGTAACCCCATTCTGAGCTTAAACGATGAGTATGACCTATGATCAAGTGATCTCACTTGACTCCTAAGTCAATATACTCTAACATAGGTGACTTTGTTGCCAACCAATTCTAGATGAAGTTCTCTTGTGTTCTTTTCTGTGCACTTGCATTTGTCTCATGCATATTTGTTTCCCCTTTCAAAAAAACTTCATCTAGATTTCTTTTCTTTTCTATTTGTTCTGCACTCCCTGCATCCAATTCATTGCAAATCTTTCAGTTAATTCCTTGCAAATCCTTGTGAGATCTTACTTGTCTAGTGAGCTGATAGAGGCAAAGGTGTCCCGTCTTTCGATGAGATGATGGATATCGCTTTGGTGGAAGTCGACTTTGACGATCCGACTACGAACGTGCGAGGACATCGCGCCTTAGCAATCGCTAAACCAGCTCCGAGAGGTTATTGACCACGCCGGAGCACGATCAACCTGACCACGAGGGTCTGTTTCCTGCGAGCAAACGAAGAACAAGCAAGAAACTAAGATTGCAATCTGGATATTGCGAATATAAGATGAAAGCTTTATTGATCAAGGTGGGGTTCTGTGACGCCTTTGTCTGGTCGTTGAACACAAACGAAGTACGCGAAGTTGCAGCTATGGCGAACTTTTAATCTAAACAAAACCCAAAGTCTAAACGGTGCCCTAAGGGCTGTATATATGGAGGAAGAGAGGGGGAATTTCGTGGCCCTTGGTGGAGGGGTCCGAAATCAACCCTATCTCTTGTTTCCCCACACATACGGACTCTAAAAATAGCCTATACTTATGTATTTCGAAATTACATGGGCCTGGCCCAATAAAAAGGTGACGCAACACCTATAATAGCCTCGGGACGAAATTTATGAAGTGGCATCTTGTATATTTCGTCCATGGCTTCATGCACCTATTATGGTGGCTTCAAAGTCCTGAAATCATCACTTGTAACTCCGTTCTTGTTCCCCTTGCGCATGGCATCATCTCCATGCTTGTTCTTGCTCCAATGTTCATCCTTCTCCAAGCTAGGCCCTTCATTTGTAAGCAAAACAAATGTATCCAATTTAGGCAGCATCATATTCTCATGAACATTAGAATCATTACCATGAAACGAAAGTACCTGATAATTTAATTGGCGTGCGCGAGCTCTAGTAATTGGTCCCGTATATGTAGCAGTAGGGGCTGTGGGTGTAACAATGGTATTGATGTCCTCATCATGAGCTAAGGTGACAAGTATTTTCTCTATGATGACCTCGATCACACTGGTATGTTGTTTTCGGTCTAGCCAAACCATTTCGGTGCAACCGAAGCATAAAACTCGGTGCCACCGATTTCACTACAGGAAAGACACCTTGCCACTTGTTCATGCTTTCGTCTTGATCCCGCTCCACTCAATGATCCTTGTCCTCGACAAGCATCACATTCAACTTACTACTTTGTTCTGTGACTCAAGGACCAAACCCATCATGAAAAAAATCCAGAAGAACCTTTCTTGGAAATTGATGTCAAAGGGGGAGAGAGAGATCACATCAAAGCTTAATCATATCTATAGGGGGAGAGAATACTCAAGGTGAGAAAGAGTAATCATCAAGGACCACAAATGCTTGGTGTTCAAGAGGAGAGAAGTCACATGTCTTCAAGATGGGAAAGACATGTTCATATTTGCGTGTTTGCATTAGCTCTGTTTATTTTCTTTGAGCTCTGATTTTTCTCTGATTTTCTGTTCCCTATCGTCTCCCAGTATCCCATGCTAGATTCAGGAGGAGCAAGACATCTAAGGGAGGGAAGTCCTTAAATTCATTGCACATCTTTATCTTTGGGGACATGTCTATATCCAATGTGGTACTTAGTACTCACTCTACATGTCATCCAGGTCTTGGTACTCTTGTGGCTTCTTTTGTTTGCTCTGGCCAATAGGTGTATCTGTGTTATCTAACCTTATTTACGCAGGTTCATTCCATCCTAAGCCAACTCAAGACCACAAGGTAAGTATATGCACCACAGTCATGTGTATGAGAAATTCCTGCTGATGTACATACTGTTTGCAACAAGGACTCATGAGCATGAAGGTACATTTCCCATATTCACATCTTTTGCTCTGATGCATATTGCCAAGATACATGTAACACATTGCCTACTCTGTCATGTTTATGCATTCGCATGCTCCTGTATTCCATATTCACATGATTGCATACATGTAGGGGGAGCCTATGCATGTTACATGTCTTTCCAAAGATTTACTTGCTATTCTCTATATCTTTATCTAAAGCTTTGATGTATGTTGTAATCAATTACCAAAAAGGGGGAGATTGAAAGCACAAGTGCTCCCTGGGTGATTTTGGTAATTAATGTCAACATATCTCTTGTTGGACTAACATTTTTACCTAGTATGTTTCAGATAAGTTCAACAATGAAGTGGCATGGACTAGAGGATGTGGAACCCCTTCAAGATGCTAAGGACAAAGGATTCACTACTAGGAAAAGGGCTATAGATAGGACTGATTCTAATGGCACACCAGGTAGACAGTGCGCCACTACTATATACTAATGGCGCACTGGCTTCAGGTACGCCATTAGTGTGGCAGACACTAATGGCGCACGAGCCTCACGGTGCGCCACTACTATTGATTTTTTTCCCATTTTTCCATACAAACTAATGGAGCATGAAGACAAAGTGCGCCATTACTAGTTAGAACTAGTAATGGCGCACGACCAAGACAGTGCGCCATTAGTATATATTTTTTTTACTTTTTTGCAAACCTACTAATGGCGCACCGTATCACAGTGCGCCATTAGTAGTTTAAACTACTAATGGCGCACTATGATACCATGCGCCATTAGTATACATATGTTTTTTTACTTTTCTGCAAAAAGTACTAATGGCGCACCACCTGTAGGTGCGCCATTAGTAACCAGGGTTACTAATGGCGCATTATGTGGTGGTGCGCCATTAGTAACCTGGGACCAACAAGATATTTTGGACAGCCCACCTACCCACTCACTTTCCCCACTTCATTCTCTCCACCTCCTCCTCCAAGCTTGTCTCGGCTGCCTCCTCCTCCTCACCTCATTTCCACCATAAATTCATCAAAATTAAGTGGTGAAATTACCTTTTTTTGATAGGTAAGTAAGGGGAAAGCTATCTTCATGATGTAGATCTACTTTTTTCTCCCTAGCTCGCTCCAACAACGTGCACATGCACTTTTTGTGGCCTAGCTAGATCTATGTATGTTTGTGGTGTTGCATGTGTTTGTGGTGTTGCATATATGATTGTGTTTGAAGGTACCGGTATTTGAAATGCGATAGTTGCCAATATTTTGCCGGAATGTTTTGATTCATTTCCGTTTCGGCGAGAATTTTGGCACTATGCATTCTTTTTGGTCCTATTTTTAGGGAAGGTCATGCCAAATTTTTTCTTGGTTCTAAAATATCGTTTTGCTCTACCCCGCAGGCGACCATGGTCCGCGCGATGACTAAAGGCATCGTGAATAGGTTTTTGAGCTCCGCGAAGGCCGAGATACTTCAAAAGAACGAGACGGAGATAAGATGTCCGTGTCGAAGATGCAAGCTGAAGAGCCTTATTGCGGACCCGGATTCCGGGCAGGTGCGGGACCACCTGCTCTTGCGTGGTTTCATGGATGGCTATCGGTGGCAAGGTGATGAAGATGACTATGAATTCGTCCATGGGGGCCGGCAAGAAATGAGGAAGGGCAACAAGACAAGTACCACCGCGGCGAGGGCGGGCGAGAAGACGAAGAATCTCCAGGACATGATCACGACGGTGATGCTATACATAGTCATCATGTAGAAGATGTCATAAATGATGATGGGGAAGATCAAGACGAAGGGCATGATCATGAAGATGAAGATGCCGGAGCAGACGACGATGGAGGCTGGGTGCAGGACCCTCATATTCAAGAGCTGCTTCTCAAGCAGACGGATAACGCAAGAGCTGCCGCCCAAGAAAAAGCCAAGCTGGATCAATTGGAGATAGACGCGGTTACTCCATTGTATGAAGGATGCAGGCCCGAGGATACCTGCCTAAAAGTAACGCTCATGGCTCTGGAGATGAAGGTAAAACACAAAATGACCGACGCATGCTTCGACGAGAACATGTCATTCTGGCACGAACGTCTTCCCAAGGGGAACAAGTGCCCGACCAGTTTCGAGGAGGCGAAGAAAATCGTGTGTCCTCTGGATTTACCGCACGTGAAATACCATGTGTGCATGAACAATTGTATCATTTATCGGGACGAGCACGCGGAGTCTACCATATGTCTGGTGTGCAGCGTCACTCGATACAAGAAGAGGAAGAAAGCTCCTCGAAAATCGGTGTGGTACTTTCCGATCACTCCTCGTCTGCAGCGGTATTTTCCGGACCCTAAGGTAGCAAAGCTCCTGCGTTGGCACGCGGATAGGGAGGAGAAGAAGCGGGAAGATGACGGAAATGATCCGGAGATAAATAAAAAAGCCAAGATGCTGAGTCACCCTAACGATGCGAGCCAGTGGCAAGCGTTGAACTTCGAAGACCCAGAATTTGGGAAGGATCCAAGGAATATCGTGTTGGGCGCGAGCACCGATGGAGTCAATCCGTTTGGCAGCCAGAGAAGCACACATAGCACCTGGCCTGTGTTTGTGTGGATGTACAACCTTCCCCCTAGTTGTGCATGAAGAGGAAGTACATTCACATCAGTATGCTAATTGAAGGGCCGAAACAACCAGGGAACGATATCAATCTGTATCTGGGGCTGCTGAAGGAGGAGCTAGACATGCTGTGGAAAATGCCAGCCAATATGTGGGACGCAGCAGAGAGAGAATATTTCCCTATGAGAGCCACACTGCTCACGACGGTGCACGACTACCTCGGTTACGGATATCTCGCGGGGTAGGTAGTCCACGGATTTTCTGGATGCGTAAGGTGCATGGATGACACAACGTATCGCCAGCTAGATAGAGATCCTGGGTCTTCGAAAACCCTGTTCATGGGACATCGAAGGTGGCTTCGCGACGATCCTGGGTCTTCGAAAGGATGAATGGTGTCATCAAAGGATACGTTCGCAACATGTCACGTCCAGAGGGAAGTATAGCCAGGGGCTTTTTGACCGAAGAGTGCATCTCCTACTGCACGAATTATCTAGGCATCGAGAACCCCGTTGGTCTGCCCGTCAACAGGCACCTCGACAGGCTCGCTGGATGGGGTCACCGTGAGGGTCGCCGCGAAATGCATGTCGACTTCGAGGGTCGACTCGCCGACTTTGAAAGAGCAAACCTAGTCGCGCTACAACACATAGACGTGGTCGATCCTTGGGTGGTAGAGCACAAAACCTTTATTGAGAAGACGTACAATGACCTAGGCCAATAGAGGATGGACAGAGATATACTCAAAGAGCACAACTCATGTTTCACGTGTTGGTTCAAGCAGAAGCTTCTGTCGTACCCTTTACATGAAGATTCTTCCGCGGAAGAACAACTCATATTCGCCTTGTCACAGGGCGCCGAGCACAACCTGATGACCTATGAGGTGTGCAATATCAACGGCTACACATTCTACACCGAGGACAAGGACATGAAGAGCGATGGTTATCAGAACTCCGGGGTAACGATGGAATCCTACACCGGTAAGGACAAGGACAGATACTACGGAAGGATCGAGGAGATCTGGGAGCTGAGCTATGCTGGAGAGAAGGTGCCGATGTTTCGTGTCAGATGGGCCAAGAGAGTCCTAAAAGAAGACCGATATTTCACCACCATGGTTATACCCGAAGCCAAATCCAAGACCGCGAGCACAAACGTCACCGCGAAAAATGAGCCATGGGTACTGGCTTCCCAAGTGGACCAATGCTTCTTCATTACCGACCCGTCAAAGCCCAGTCGTGTTGTCGTGAGGAGAGGCAAAAGGAAGATCAGCGGAATGGATGGAGTAGCCAATGAGCAAGACTTCGACAAGTACGACGACCCGAAGATCGAACATGACGACGACGATGAAGTAGCAGCACACACCACAAGAAGAAGCAGGACCACCCTACCTAAAGGACGTCCGTTCCACAGAAGAACTCCATTTGCGAAAAAGAAGGGCAAGAAGATTGTGAACAGATAGCTAGCTAAGATCGATTGTATTTAAATCGTAGTCTTCATTTCTCGATTGTATTTCATGGGCACTTTTTGATATCATGAATATTTTTAAATTTCATGGGCACTTTTTGAATTCATGAGGACACTTGATCTCGATCCCCCTCCATCTTGATCTCGATTCCCCCTCCATCTCGATCTCGATCCCTGCACCCTCCCCTGCTCCACCGCCGCCGCCGATGATATTTTCAAGTAACAAATTTGAACATATTTTTTAAAAAATTATTACTATTTTTATAAAAAATATTACTGTTATGATTTAAACAAGTTTGAACATATTTAAACACAAATAAATATAAAAACAGCACTTAAAATGCATAAAAATTTTTGGGGAGCCTGGGAATCAAACCCAGGACCTCCTGGTGTGTGTGTTGCGTGCTGACCAGTCGGGCTAGTGGGTGGGTTATGTTGTAGATAGGGTTAGGTGGTAGATAGGGCTAGTGGGCTAGATTAGAACAAAATTCTAATGGCGCACCGAGAGCTGGTGCGCCATTAGAATAGTAGTACTTATGGCACACCGAGAGCTGGTGCGCCATTAGAAAGTTTCCCCCCACACTAAATCCCCAATCTCTCTAATCTCTCCCGCTGCCCCCCCCCCCCGTGTTCGCCGTCCCCCTCGCCTCCTTCGCCGTCCCCGAGCCGAGCGCCGCCTCCCTCGCCGCCTCCCTCGCCGTCCCCGAGCCGAGCATCATC